>NW_026571070.1:11865866-11963366 GCF_026225935.1 Boleophthalmus pectinirostris
GCCGGATTCATTTCGTGGAAACCGTCTGACCTCGCAGCATTAGGATTCGTTCGCTCGACGGTAGGCAAGTACTTTTTTTATTTAACCAATCACTGCTATTTGGTCGTGATGTATGTAATGTGCCAAATTCCGTAGGAAGAAGGGCAAAAACGTCTTTCCCCTTGATAAAGCCGGAACAAAATGTTTGGTGAATTTTAAGTCCTCGATCTCGGGAATTGTTGTTGTCTGTCTTCGTCTATATCCATCTCGACCGCTTTGTTTACCGTTGTGCTGTACCACAAAAGGCACCCAGACAGATGCTTGAGTTTAGCATCATGGCTTCACAGCTCTTCACTGATTGGCCGGTGCGCTGTCTACAACTTCTGAGGTTCTTGCAAATGTCGCTGGAGAGAAATTAAATTGAGTAAATGCAGAGGGCAAATCTCTCTGTAGGTAAAATACAGTCTTCCTCATGTTAACAATGATTTAAAAATGCAATATTGTATGTTATAATTTATTCAACTCTCTAAGGTCAAAGTATAGGGTACATTCTAATTGTCCCCGTAGGGAAGTTTGTCCTCTGCATTTGACCCATCCTTCTTTGCCGCTGGGGTAACCTGTCAGGGGCAGTCCTGCAGCTGGGGACCTATCTCCATGATCTTGGTCAGACGTATCTTCGCTACTCAAACAGTCCTGAGTTTTGCACATTATCAGTAAGGGCTGGTGTCATGACGATTGTCCACAAATGCACAAACCACTTCTGCACGTTTTTCACAAGCAACACAGTCCATATTTTTGCTAAAAGGAAGTAGTTTATAAGATTATAAAACTTTTTTTTAAAGAAAACAGAAGGGTTTTGAGCTGAGACAAATTTTACGCCACAAAATCCAACATTTTTGAAAGTTGTGAGTGCCCTGTCAGCCGAACACGAGACTTTTTTGATTACATTGTGCTTTATGAGAAAAATCATTTCTCGGCCCAGAGGATTTTTCCGCCGTAGTATCAGTGAGTGACCGTTACGTCAACTGGACGCAGCTACAAGCAGCAATACTCTATCCAGTTATTTTAATAGATCCATGGTGCATTTGTTTTTTCGCTTACGCATTTACTTCCTCAGTATGGGTGAACTCCTCCCACCTGTGTGACGTCTGTAATGTGCACGGCGTGGAGCGTTTGGACCAATAAGAGTGAGAGCTGCTACAACGGAGCGAGCGGGCTCAGAATGGGGCAAGGCCAAGTCTTATAAAGCAAAGTTTTAGATGCTTTGAGGATTTAACATTTTTTGAAACGTTTATGTTGTGAAAATAGAAAAGAATCCCTACAAAATCCGACCTTCATGAAAGTTGTCCACGCCCTGTCAGCCGAACACACAGCACCTGGAGCGGCCACTAGTCTCTTTCGGTCTTGGGACAGAGAGGGAGGGCCTTATCCAGTTTTTATTATAGATCCATAGCTTCCACACAGACCTCAATGCTGCAGTGCTCAGTGATTGATCCACACACCCAATTAACCTTAGATGGATTCTCGTGAGTTTGTGAACTTACAAATACCGCGCGAATCCATCTTGCTGTGTAAAGTTAAACGGTGCCCCTTTAATGCAGCTTCAAATATAGTGCCACGTCAACTCTAAAATACATCATATTTGAGTCTTTTTGAAAAGTCCAGCGCATGAACTGTGTTACAGAATTTGCTGTATGTCATCATGTGTTAATCCTTGCCAGTGCTGGTGTTTTGTAATATTTTCACCTCACTCAAACTGACTTTTGGCTTGTATTTTTGGCCCCTGTGCTCCTGCCCTGTATTTCCCCTTTAAACTCTCTCACTCTTCTGGCTGCTGTGCTCTCACTCTGTGCACTATCTCCAGTTCACGCTGCGTTACTCTCCTCGTATCAGCGCCGGTTCGTGGCCAGATTAGGATCACATTTGGAATTAAAATTTAAAGCCTCATTAATTTTTAAATTACTCTTTACATGGTGGCTTATGTTAACACAGTTTGTATCAAATCCCCAAATTCGAGATTGCTTAACTGCTCGCAACATTATGAGCGTACTTTTTAGGAATGCCCCTAAATGTGCTCATTATCCAATTACAGCAGCAGTTGCAGTGAAGTGGTTTATAGTCGAATGGATACCAAGAGACAGGAGACTTTAGACACAAGAAGTGGACTCTATTCACAAAACTATATTCATCACTGAAATAAAGCTGTATATCGCAATCAAATTAACGTCCCAGTTTGAGTGAGTGCTTCCCTGGCAAATCCAGAATGAAGTCTCTTTGTAATTTTTATACAGATTTATATTAGACTGGTCCCCGTGTCCTTGTTTGTGTCTCAAACCCGGTCAAACGTCCAATCAAATTTGTTTGTTTCAGTGACGCATTTGAAACGAAGGACAATCATTTACATATAAAATCAAACTGACCTCAGAGTTTAGTTCTTTGCTCATTGACGGCGCAGAAATCCGTGGTGTTTTCCAGCCTTGTGATATTGTTTTCCTTTATTTTTTTCCAACACGGACGGACCATGTTTGTCCCCGATTGGTCAATTCACCTGTCAATCACGTCCATTTGAAAACAGGGAGATTCACCGGTGACCAGACTCACATTTTCGTAAAGTCTTGATCAAGTGTGTATTCTGAATCGCTGGTAAAGTTGTCGCATCGATCAAATAGCAAAGGTTTCACTTATTTCGATAACAGAAGAACGGAATATTTCCTTTTTGTCATTTTATTGGAAAATCTTGTCATATCTGTAGTTTAAACCACAACATACATCTGTTCTGAAATGCATAGACTTCTTGTATTGGTTTATCATTTTGTATTTCAGTCTTCTATGCTCCTGAAGTTGTTTACAGCGTGCACTCTGAACAGAATCCTACTTTTAAAACATATATTATATCACAAATCTAATAAGAATACCTAAACTTAAAGGTGCATTGTGTGACTTTTCTGGTGGAGGATCGGTCAAATGCTTTTCTTCATGGAGATGTTATTACTTTGTCTGGAATGTTTCACCTTTCTATCTTCATGGAGACCAAACTAGACCAAGTTACAGGTCAGATCTGCGGAGAAGTGACCCCACTCGCTTTTTTTCTATGTATTTTTATGCTATAAAACTACCCAGACTGGTGTTACCTAGTGTCTCGGCTCAATTTCATTTCTCTCCAGCGACTAGTTCAGGAATCTGAATACACTAGACGGTTTGCAAGAACCTCGGAAGTTATAGACCGTGCACCGACCAATCAGCGAAGAGCTGTGAGGCCATGACGTCAAACTCAAATGCCTGTCTGAGTCCCTTTTATGGTACAGCACAACAGTAAACAAAGCGGTCGAGATGGATGTAGACGAAGACAGACATTCTGTGCTGGCAACAATTCCTGAGATTGAGGATTTAAAGCCGGAACAAAGAGAATGTTTGGTGAATTTTATCAAGGGGAAAGACGTTATTGCCGATCGTCCTACACGATTTAGTCCATTTGTCCTACGCAGTTTGGTTAAATAAAAAAAGTACCCGCCTATCGTTGAGCGAACGAATTCTAATGCTGTGAGATTAGGCAGTTTACACAAAGTGAAACCGGCTGATGAATCTATCTATCGAGCTACTATAAAATCACCTATAATTGAATAAATGTAAGGTGAAGCTGTTTAATGTCACACTGTGGAACATTCCAGACAGAGCAATGACATCTCCATAGAAATAAGCAGGTGACGGACCCCCAACCAAAAGAAAAGTCCAAAAGAATACCTTGCCTACCTTATTAAATATACTTTGGTGGATGTGTATTATTGTGTGAGCCTTTATATTTCCCTTTGCCTGTCCTCCTTTTAAACAGACTCACTGGGCCAATCTCAGGCGCTGCGGACCAGAACTCTCAGATCTGTGGAGAAAGGTCCCAGAGGCAGGTGCTACACTGCGGTCACCTGCTGCTCCTGTCAGGCCGCTCCTGTCAGGCAGCTCCACCGGCTTTGAAAATAGGCACTTTTAGCCTTTTTGTTGTCCTACTGTGAAATTCATTTGCATTCATATAGACCCATTTTTCCCAATATACCTCTTATATTATTGCGAAACTGAATTGGATTTTAATAATTCAGTGTACATAAAACACACGTTGCTGCTTCTCTCTCTTTTTTCTTTGACCGTTTAACTTAAAGGCCCTGTATCTGTCTTTTTTTCTATGTATTTAGCCCTTTTAATCCCCTTTTCTTTCCCCAGTACACATACAGTATATTGTATAAGCAGCTCTTGAGGTTGAAATATGTCTGCTGCATGTCGTCTGCATCTAATTAGAAAGTGTTTTACTGCATGATAATTCAGGAACTGCACACTTAGCATGCTATTTGTTGTTAGTTTTACTCCTTGACAAAACTCCACACTGGTCTGAGACACCAGAGGAAAAACTTTGGACCACTGCAGTTCTGTTTTCCACATTTTTAAGACAGTAAAACAGGTACAACGGCTTTAAAATATAAAACAGATTTTCTATTCAAGTTACAACCTAAAGACTAAAAGCACCAAAATTAGAAAGATGGTGTCATCAACGGCAACGCATTTTAACTTTCAAAGTGCACTGTGTAATTTTTCTGGTGCAGAAAAACATCATGTGTCAATGTTTGTCTCCATGGAGATGTTTTTGCTTGGTCTGAAATGTTTCACAGTATGGCATTAAACCTTTCTATCTTCATGGAGACCAAACCAGACCAAGTGACAGGTCAGATCTGCGGAGAGGTGACCCTGCTCGCAGTCAGAATGCTTGTTTCTAGGTATTTTTGAGCTATAACACCACCTGTAATTGAATAAATGTATGGCAGAAGTGTAATGTCATACTGTGGAACATTCCAGGCAGACCAATGCAATATTCATAGAAACAAGCAGGTGATGGACGTCCAAACGAAAGGTTTCACAGTGCACCTTTACGATCAGAACTGAAAATATATCTAACATGATTTAACCCTTCCAGACCAACGGTTTTGTATATGATATCTGGGAATATGTTTTATATAATCATGGTGCACATAACTTTCCAACCATAAAAGATAGAAACTAAAAACTGAGAAAAGCAGCTTTCTGAGCATATTTTTCCGGCATTATCCAACATCATATATGTTGTGAGATGACGTAGGGAAAACAAGTGTCCATTAGGAACATTGTTGTCGCCAAAAGCATGTGCTCCATCCATTTTGAACACAAAGAGTGTAGTGAGTCAAGATGGTCAACTGCTCTGAGCGTCTGTGTTCGTATCAATTGAAAAAGCCGCTCTAAGTGCAATTATTTCTCAAATAAATGGCAAATTACTCATCTTGGTCTGCACATCTCTTGATATTTTTTATTTTCAGGTTTATTTCACTCAAAATGTACAAATCCAAATGTAATAAACACCATGGAAATGCAGGAAGTGATGCTGGAGGCCATTGCACTTTTTTATATATAAGGATTTTTTAAAATTTATTTTTATTTTTTTATTTTACTTACATACTTGATATTTTGCACTTTTGTTGCTAAGGCCCTAAATTAAGCCTTTTTTTATGTCCAAAAAGTTGTTTATACATGTTTGCTGTGTGTTTTGTATGAAAGAGTGTGAATTAAATTTTCCGTTTTTGCATTTTGCCATTTGTATTTCTGGTCCTATAGCTTTTATTACAGCCATATGACACAACTACAGCAGCAGATTGTGAAATAACAAGTTGTACTGAAAAAAAAGGATGTATAACACTTCATTGGGGAGTAAAAGGGGGAGTTTTAACAGCAAAATTTAGAAAAAAATCCAGGCGAGGACAAATGTACTAAAATTGCCCTTAGGTCTAGAAGGGTTAGATTTGTAAATACTTTAAATGCATTGTTTGAACTAATATTGAAGTAGTAGTATTGCAATGAAATACTTCCTGAAGTACTATCCATCTTGAAGTACACATGCAGAGTAAATGTACCTCATAACTCCTGAGCTCTGACACTGACGCGGGATTGAACTCGCGTTACTCCGGTCTCAGTAATGGCCTACATTTTGCCAATAAACGCCACAAGGTCATTGCTTTTGGAGGTCATCTGTCTCCTCCCACCTGATGAGAAATATTGACCAGGAAACCGGAGCAACCCAAGAAGTAGCACGGAAGCAACTTTTTCACTCGGGTAATACCGGCCGTCAGTGCGTCCGGCCAGGATTAAACTGACTTGATGCGGCGGAGAAAGCCATCACTCAGAATGAAGGATTGAAAGCGTCTGCGTACTCTGGGGTTACTTTAGGGCCACTGGAGACATAGTGGATATTTTCTGGGTTATCGTCAATAGCAACAGTCAGCTTACAACACAACCAAAATATAGTCTGTTTTTGAGCTCAGAAGTGGCATACTGTACAGTTTTTTTTTTTTTTTTTTTTAATTATTATTATTATGAATACACAGAGGTATAGGATTATAAAACATTCTGATTGAATTATTGTTATTTTATTCAAATTTTCCAAACAAGTCAAATAACAAACATTTCATAAATTTATTCCAGTTAAATTCAGTTTTGATGCAATGTAGAGAGCTATCATAAAAGAATGACATAGTAGATTTTATTTTATTTATTTATTTTATTTTATTTTGTTTATTTTTTATTTTTTTCTGCTTTATTGTCAATAGCAACAGTCAACTTACAGCTCAACCAAAATATTGTTTATTATTATTTTTATTTATTTATTGGTTCAGAAGTTACATTATTTTTTTTTTTATTAAAAATAAATAAATAAATAAATAGGGAATAGGGGATTTTTTATTAATTAATTCATTTATTAATTAATATTCAGTTTTGATGCAATGTAGAGAGCTATCATAAAAGAATGACATAGTAGATTTTATTTTATTTTATTATTTTATTTTTTTTTTTATTTTTTTCTGCTTTATTGTCAATAGCAACAGTCAACTTACAGCTCAACCAAAATATTGTTTATTATTATTTTTATTTATTTATTGGTTCAGAAGTTACATTATTTTATTTTTTTAATTAAAAATAAATAAATAAATAGGGAATAGAGGATTTTTTTATTAATTTATTAATTTATTAATTTATTTATTTATTTTTCTGGTTTATCGTCAATAACAACAGGTCAACTTAAACCAAACTATATGTAATTTTTTTTGCTCAGAAGTTACATACTGTGGCTTTAATATAAACTTTAATAAATAGGGAATAGGTGACATTATTGGTGTACATGAGATTACAGTAATTTTTTAAAATAATGCCCAATAAAATATTATTATAAAAAGGAGTGCAGATATAATAATAATAATAATAATAATAATAATAATAATAATAATAATAATAATTAATTATTATTATTATTATTATTATTATTATTATTATTATTATTTTATTAATATTTCCCAAACAAGTCCCAAATATTAAACATTTCATAAATTTATTCCAGTTAAATTCTGTTTTGATTTATTTAAATTACTCTTAAATCTTTGATATGTTGTACTAATGTGAACAGTTATACAGTTATTGCCAAAAATATTTCCCAAACAAGTCCCAGATATCAAAAATATTCCAGTTAACTTCAGTGTAGTTTGGTTTGTCGTCAATAGCAACAGTCAAAATACAACACAACCAAAATATAGTCCAATTTTTGTCTTTAATATAAATGTTTTGAATGAATAGGTGGGGAAATGTTTTATTAATACACAATAAAATATTTAAAAGTGCTACTAATGTGGACAAATGTGCAGTTATTTCCAAAATTCTCCAAACAATTCCCAAATAATAAACATTTCATAGACTCATTCCTGTTAACTTGAGTTCAGTTTTGATGCGGCGGAGAAAACTATCACTCACGATGAAGGATTGAAAGCGTCTGCGCACTCCGGGGTTACTTTAGGGCCACTGGAGCCATAGTAGATTTTTTCTGGTTTATCGTCAATAGCAACAGACTGGAAACCCCGTAGGTCGACGCGAGACAAAGGGCCGTGGCTCACCCCCGTCCTCTTTGGCAGTGGGCCGGTCAGATTCGTCCCCTGAGAGTGCGGAGACCTTCTAGCATAACGTACCCCTTTTGACCCCTGACCTCACAACGGGCCCGTCGCCGCGGTGATGGATGGGTTTTGTGCACGGTTCAATGTCCCGAGGTTTAGAGAGAGCTACAAATGTTTGCTTTAGGATTCCACTTGAGCAAGTTTTGATCCAGGCTTTGTTCCAGGACTTGGACGTGCACTGTTGCGTTCACTCCGTACGCTTTTTTTTATGATCGTGATGAGAAAAGCAGAATTTAATAAAGCTTTTAACTTATACGGGAATATTTCTTGAGTACATTTTTGGAGATTGTGTTACTTTTTATGCCATTAAATTTTCAAATACTTGTGATTTTATTATTTAAAGGTCCACATTACGCTATTTTCTGATCTATGTTATTATATTTCCTCATCACAAACATACCTGGAGTTGTGTTTTATTTCATTTACACAAGTTTAACGCACAAATTCTGCATATTTACTCTGATTTCTTCTCTCAAACTGAAAATACTTCCACCTTGTGACGTCATGTGGTGATACAGGAAGTGCTCCCCTGTGTTTTTAAACTCCACACACCTTCACTAGAATCATTTGGATGATTTTAGTCCTGAAATTGTCAAACTCTACAGGGCTGAAGGTAAAAAAGGTTTGTGATATCAAAAGGTAGAACAGAGCATTTTGAGCTTTGCTTTTAATAATAAAGGATTACTCAAACGTGTGCATGTGTGTGTGTGTGTGTGTGTGGTGTGTGTGGGGGTGTGTGTGTGTGTGTGTGTCTGTGTGTGAATGAAACAAAACACAACTCCGGGTCTGTGTTTTGATAACATGACTTAAAGCTCACATGAAGCATTTTTGTGTAATATAAGACCTTCAGAAAGAAAAATACACATTTGGAAAACATCCATCTTTCCACAGATCCGACCTGTAACTGAGCCTGTTAGTATAGAGACATGCACACAGCAAAAAGTGGAGTGTTAAAAGTGACTCACACAGAATGAATTTGAACATTTTCTCAGGGTTTATATGAGTCCAATTTGTTCTAGAGTTAATTTAACATTTTTGGAAATGTTAATTAAGTAACACTGGACCAGAGTGCCTGATTAACCCCGAAATCAAGAGTTATATTAGCGTTTTGAGAGTAAACAGATAACACTTTGTAGGGTTATTCTGATTTAGCTAAATAACACACAGAGGTGTTTTATTTTTAGTCTTTATTTTAGTTAATTTAAGATGAAATTATGTTCAAACTGGTCTTCTCTCACAGGAGTTTGAAGTGGTGGGTGGAAGGTGCCAAATTAACACTAAGGAAATTGAATTAACACCAGGGAAAGTTGAAATAACACTAAGAGAAGTTGAATTAACACTAAGAGAAGTTGAATTAACACTCAGGAAAGCTGAATTAACACTAGAGGAACTTGAATTAACATTAAGGAAAGTTGAATTATCAGTAAAAGAAGTTGAATTAACACCAAGGAAAGCTGAATTAACACCAGGAGAAGCTTGAATCAACACTAAGGAAAGTTGAATTAACACCAGGGAAAGTTGAAATAACACTAAGAGAAGTTGAATTAACACTCAGGAAAGCTGAATTAACACTAGAGGAACTTGAATTAACATTAAGGAAAGTTGAATTATCAGTAAAAGAAGTTGAATTAACACCAGGAGAAGCTGAATTAACACTAAGGAAAGTTGAATTAACACCAGGGAAAGTTGAAATAACACTAAGAGAAGTTGAATTATCACTAAGAGAAGTTGAATTAACACCAAGGAAAGCTGAATTAACACCAGGAGAAGCTGAATTAACACTAAGGGGAAGTTGAATTAACTCTAGGCGAAGTTGAATTTACTTCAATCATATCAACTTATAATATCAACTCCAGATCATATCAACTCAAATAACCCCAACTCGATCCCCCATTTACCTTTCAAATTGCTAAAATAACACTTTTTTGTGTTAAAAACAACTCTCCAGTTTTTGATGTACAGGTGACACCATCGTCATACTGTGGAACATTCCAGACAAAGTGATCATCTCCATGGAAACAGACAGAAACAGCAAACAAAAACATGTATATATAGATAGAATAGACATTATTATTTCACAATAGATCAATTATTATTCTATTGTGTGTCTTGCCAAATGACACAACAGCATCACACTAAAGGAACTGAACTGCCAACCTCCTAATTAGTGTTTTGTACTTTTTTACTGAGTTTTAAAGCACTTTTTTCCCCACATTACTTCATTAACTTATAATATTAGTTAAGTACCATGATTGGACTGACTGCATTTAATTAACCTAGAATAATAGTACCCTGAAGTATGTTTAAATTACAGCGTAACCATAAATACTTTCTCTTGAGTACTTTCAGACTGCTCACCTGTCACTTAGCATCAGCGCACATAGGTCTAGTTTAGAGCAGATTTATTGATCATATGTAAATCACTGAAGGAGCCTCTCTCTTCCTTTTTGTCTGCGGCCATTTTTCATTCTGTTCTTTTTTTTTTTTTTTTTTTTTTTTAATATCCACAATCTGTCTGAAAGTGTGTTTAATGGCTTCCCGGGGGCTGGAGACTCAAATGTATTCACTGAGTGCTGTTACAGGAATCTCCCTGGTGAGACGTCCCTGACTCACTCCGAGCTCTGACCTGAACACTTTTCTCGTCAAATGAATTCAGTGACAGATATTTGACTAACAGCCCCAGTGACCGAGTGCTGTAAGCTGTACTTTTACCATATTCTAATGCAAAAAGTAAAGTATAGGTCACCTTTTTAGCACTTTTGGCTCAAGGTTGCATACTGTGGCTTCAATATGCAAAACACTACAGTCGATAAAATAAATAAAAGTATTGTACTGTATTTTTTAAGTATTGTACTGTATTTTTTGGACTATAAGGCGCACCGGATTATAAGGCACAATATTAATAATGTTGAATTCTCTCTATTTTCATACATAAGGTGCACCGGATTATAAGGCGCATTAAGCGAAACAAACGGACGACACTTGAGACTGATCCCTTAGCCCAGGCATCCACGATCCATCGGCAGATTGTGGTGAAATGATGTCTTGGTGAATGTGTATTATGAATGTGAATGTGGGTGGATCATTTAAGTTTGTTTATTTATTTCCTACAAGGAGGACTCAAATATACATTGAGTAATAATGTGTTTAATGCAGCTTTGCGCACATTTGTTTACATTTTACAGAAACGAAACTTAAAACCACATGACTAATTTGCATAAACTATAAGCGCTGAAAAAACGGCTGGCTCCTCGTGCCACTGATGCATCTTCGGTTGGACTAAAGGACACGATTCAGTGGAATATGTGTGTTCTGTCTGCGACAAGGCGATGGCAGCAATGTGCGTTGAGTCGACGCAGAGCTATACTTCGCCCTTTACCTCGCAAGGCTCCTGACTAATGCCGTCCTGATTAATGCCAAAGCCATAATGCTCGGACAATCCATCAAGTGGTGTGGCTTCGTAGTTTACCAAAGTTGTACTAAAGCATTTTGAAAGATTTCTGAGCGCCGTGTACCACATAATATTGGCTCGAGGTCAGTAAGCACAACCAGATATTAATACATAAGGCGCACCGGATTATAAGGCGCACTGTTGATTTTTCTGAAAATTTTAAGATTTCAAGTGTGCCTTATAGTCCAAAAAAATACGGTACATACTTTGGATTTAAAGTGCCCATTTTACGCTATTTTTAATAATATAATCTATGTTATAATGTTGTTTACTCATAAAAAACATACCTGAAGTTGTGTTTTTGGTTCATTCACACATGTTTAACACACAAACCCTGCATATTTAGGCTGAGTTCTCTAAACTTGTGATGTCATGTGGTGATACAGGAAGTGCTCCACTGTGTTTTTAAACTCCATACACCTTCACTAGAATCATTTGGATCATTTCAGCCCTGGAATTGTGAATCTCTACTGAACAAAAGGTAAAAGGAGCTGTTAACTTAAAAACTACCACTACACGACATCACGAGGTGGAATGACCAACTAATAAAAGATTACTCAAACATATGTGAATGAAACAAAACACAACTTCGGGTATCTTTTTGGTGAAATAACAACATTCTAACATGACATAAAGCTCACAAGAGTCAATGTTTTTGTAATATAAGACCTTTAATGTACAATTGCTTTCTGAAAAAAAAAAAAAAGATAAATAAATAAATGGCTAAAACGTGACAACATAATTTAACAGTGTCCATATTTTTATAGAATACTTGCTTAAAATTTAACGCTAAAGTTGTGTGCAATTACCGTTTTCCTGCTTTATAGGTCTATGTGAAAAAACAGTCCTACAGTACAGTAAACAATACAGCTTATTAATTCACAATAAAACATTACTATGAAACGGGGCCATTTAAATTACTCCTTAAGCCTTTGTTATGCTGTACTAATATGGACTAATTTGCAGTTATTGCCAGTATTCCCACAACTGGCCGTAAAACAAAACAAGTCCCACATATCAGACATTTCATATAAACAGTAAACTTTCAATCTCAATATTATTATAATGAGAGATCGGGTTCCTTGTTGCGCTATCGGTAATGGGAGAATATACATAGTTGTTTGCAGTTAAAACAGATGGTGGTGTATGTATATTGACTTGTAATTTCAGTTTAAATAAGAGCACATTTGGGAGAAGGATAACCAGCTTTGCTCAGAACAATGAGACAGAGCTTAGACCAGACTTTCTCCACAGGGGTCTGTCTGTTCAACTCAAGTGTTGTATTCAAATCAGACCGAACAGATTTAACATATGTCTCTGTCTTTATTGATCAATAGGCAGAAAATCAGGGGCTAAAGCACTTAAGCACACTTTTATGGACTGAAACAAGCCACGCATAAAGAGTTATAATAAGTTAAGCGATAAAAAACATGTAGAAACTCTTCCTTTAAAGGTCCAATATTACGCTGTTTTCTGATTTATGTTATAATGTTGTTTCCTGATCAAAAACCCTTCTTATTTTCTCATTTTGTTCCAATTTTTGATGTCATGTCGTAGTACAGGAAGTGCTCCACTGTGTTTTTAAACTCCACACACCTTCACTAGAATCATTTAGAGAACTTCAGCTCTGGAATTGCCAATCTATGCTGAACAAAAGTAAATATTAGTTGTTAACTTGAAATATACAAGGTGGAACAGAGCATTTTCAGCTTTGGAGATGTAGACAGACTAATAAAAAAAAAAAATTACTCAAATATGTCAAATACGAATGAAACAAAACACAACGCCAGGCATGTTTTTTGATGACGTAACAGCACTGTAACATGGCTAAATTTCATAAGATTCAGTATTGCGTAATATAAGACCTTTAATGGTACAATGGAGATTTTTTTTTTAAAGATTTATTTTTAGTCACTGACCTGTAAATGCTGAAGTATAGTTCTGTGTCGACTCAACCCACACTGGTGCCGTCACCTTGTCGCCGTCGTTTTTGATTTGTGGGTCTGTGTCGAGGTCTATGCACCACGAAGTAATTCACCGCCACAACGCTAGGAGGCGAGGATTTAAAACTGCCATTCGCGTATACAAAATAAAGCGGGAAAGTGGCGTACCGTAAATGTATATAGAGTGATGGTAGAGAGGACCAATTACAGCTCTTATTGTCTGCGTCGCTTTCCCTTGCTGTCTGTGCCGGTTCAACGCGTAGTTACAAAATTTCTGAGGTGCACGTCGGACGATGCAGAGCCTCTGTGGAGGGGGTTCAAGACGTCACAGAGATTTGCCTCCATTTTAAGTTCCTTTAACGACAGTGGAACATTTCAGACACCATCAAAACAAGCATGTTGTGAATCCTAGACAAGAAAAGTTACTAGGGATGTAACAATAACCGAAATATTGTGATATCATATCGTCAAAAGTCTTACAATAATACCGTGGGCTGTCACAGTATTTCGAATCACAAGTTCCTTTGCTTAAATGCACGGTTTTATAGTAACAACAGCTTATAAACATAGAGAACTACATATACCATGATTCATTTCAGTGCAGACAACATAAAGAAATATGTTTTTTACTTGAATTCTTGGGATTATGATGGAAATAATTCACACCAAAATCTTGTCAAGGTATTTTAAAAGCAAAAACTGTCCTATCTACATTTAGCCTCTTCAAAATATCGCAATAAATATCGTACCGTGAAATGCATATCATTACGTTACAGCCTTATAACTTGGCTAAGCTTCACAAGAGTCAGTTTTGCGCAATATAGGAACCGTTATAAGTACCTTTAATGACAGTGGAACATTTCAGACACCATCAAGACAAGCATATTGCGAACCCTAGACAAGAAAAGTTGCATAATACTCTTTTAATCACACAATACAACTAACTAAAAAGGAGTTTTGGTTGCACTTGCTTAACCAAAACTTTTTATCTTATCAGTATCTCCACTGGCCACATATTGGTTGATCTCTAAGTCTTTGTTCATTTTGTATAGAGGCAAATTTAGTAAAAGATATTATAAAGTGGCACCGATGGGTTATCAATTCACTTTTATAAAAGATTTACTCTGAAATAAACATGTACAGGGGATTGGGTAGAACTCCAACGAAGCAAAAACGCAAGGAAAAGACAGAGAATCTCCGGAGCTCCACTTTGAGCTAATTCCCCTTACCTAACATGTAAAGTTATGTAATGTCATGTTTCAGAATCATAGCTTCATATTTCATCTGCTTTGTCAAGATAAGCCAGTGCAGTCACGCTTTAGCGCAGCTCCTTTCACTGCAGACTTTTCTTAAGCTCCTCGTCGGTTTCTTTGTCAAAATGTCCCGTCACATTTGGGTGAATATAACAGCTCCTGCGCTGAGTGAATCGAATGAGCCCCGTAAGAAGAGAGACAGACTAAAGAACTACATGCAAAGACGAACACACAGTGAGCAGACGAGCTTAAAGATGCACTGCGGAACTTTTCTTCCTGCTTGTCTCCATGGAGATGTTATTTAATTTCAGAGTATTGTCACAGTATTGCTTTACACTTCTGTAGCTCTGTGTGATGCCTCCAGGACAATTAAGTTACAAGTCAGATCTGTAAAGAGGAGAGATTGCTCACAGAAAGAATGCATGATGGATTTCCACTACTACTACTACTACTACTACTACTACTACTACTACTACTACTACTACTACTACCCTAATTTTATTCCTACTAGTACCTTAATATTCTTACTTCTACCTGTCCACTACTGGTCCACCTACAGCTACTATGACTCCTAATACTGCTGGAACTACTACTTCTACTACTACTACTACTGAGACTACTCCTAATTTAACTCCTAATTCTTTTACTACTACTATTACTATTACTACTACCACTACTACTATTACTACTATACTACTACTACTACTACTACTACTACTACTACTACTACTAATATAACAACAACTACTACTAATTCTACTCCTACTAGTACCTTAATATTCTTTCTTCATCTGCTACTACTACTAATAATAATTCTAATCCTAATTCTTCTACTACTACTACTACTACTACTACTACTACTACTACTACTACTACTACTACTACTACTACTACTACTACTACTACTACTACTATTCTACTCCTACTTGTACCTTAATATTCTTACTTCAAGTACTACTACCACTACTACTACTACTACTACTACTACTACTACTACTACTACTTACTACTACTACTCCTGCTAGTACCTTAATATTTTTACTTCAATTACTACTTCTACTACTACTAATACTAATACTACTAATACTAAGTTCTAAATTCTAATTCTCTTTTAGGCCTTATACATGCAAATTGGGACAGGATTATGCAGATCATACTGATCAGTTACTACTACTACTACTCCTACTAATACTAATAAATACTCCTACTACTACTACTACTACTAATACTACTACCACTACTACTACTAATATAACAACAACTACTACTAATTCTACTCCTACTAGTACCTTACTACTACTATACTACTACTACTACTACTATATAACTCCTCTTAATAATCTGCTACTACTACTAATAATAATTCTAATCCTAATTCTTCTACTACTACTACTACTACTACTACTACTACTACTACTACTACTACTACTACTACTAACTACTACTAATAATAAATAATAATAATAATAATAATAATAATAATACAACAACTACTGCTACTCCTAATTCTACTCCTACTTGTACCTTAATATTCTTACTTCAAGTACTACTACCACTACTACTACTACTACTACTACTACTACTACTACTACTACTACTACTACTACTAATACTACTCCTAATTCTACTCCTGCTAGTACCTTAATATTTTTACTTCAATTACTACTTCTACTACTACTAATACTAATACTACTAATACTAAGTTCTAAATTCTAAATTCTCTTTTAGGCCTTATACATGCAAATTGGGACAGGATTATGCAGATCATACTGATCAGTTACTACTACTACTACTCCTACTAATACTAATAAATACTCCTACTACTACTACTACTACTAATACTACTTAACAAGAACTAGAGCAGACTCAGTGACATCAGTTTAGCATGTGTAATCTGCAGACTTATTTGTGTTTTTGTTTGAGAGTCGTGTGTGTAGTGAGCTGCACCTGCGTCTGTATGCTTCGTATGTACAGCACAGGGGGAGTGGAAAATTACAGCCTATGCGCTTTCTATAGGATAAAGTAGGCCAGCCTCTGTTACATAATGCCTGACAGGTTTGAACTCTGCACGGAGCTCCCTGCAGATAAGCGACCCAGAATTCTCAGAGGCGCTTTTTACAATTCACAACTATGTAACTTTACAGCTTACATTCCCTTCGTGCTCAAATGTTTCGTAGTTGTTTTTAAACAATGAAAAGGACCTCACTAAGAGCTGGAGAAATGCATGAACTCAGCGTTTTCTCAAGTTTTGCTGAGCCTTTTTCTGTAAAGATGGATGGACTTTTCTTCGGGCTTTCTAGGGCAGTAGTTGCAGCGATTTCCGTACAGTTTACGCGAGGTAAAACGTCGGACACTATTGATGAACTGCAACTAAAAATTGAACGCGTTGTATCTGACTTTTACTATCTTAAAAAAAATGTAAAAAACAGAACTAGTTCATTTTAAACAGTTTGCAGTGGTCTAAAGTTTTTTCTCACTTACCTTATGCATTCAGAGCAGGGCAGTAGACACGGGGGGGCAAAGGGTTCTGCTGCCCAGGGCCCCAGGATTTTAAGGGCCTCTTCCTATTAATTTACCGTGTTTTTTGGACTATAAGGTGCACTTAAAATCCTTACATTTTCTCAAAAATCAACAGTGTGCCTTATAATCCAGTGCACCTTATGTATTAATTCTGGTTGTGCTTACTGACCTTGAACCGATTTTATGTGGTACATGGCACATGGTACATGGTACATTTAGTTTTCTTCTTCCCACTCCTTTTTGGGCAAATTTTTTTTGTTGTGGTTATTTTCATTTTTATTATGATTTCACTTACGTTATATGTTCCATTGTATAAGAATGTAATTCTTTACTTGCCCAAAATAAATATAAAAAAATAAAAATCTGTCAGAATATTTTAGTATGACTTTTGTAAACTACGAAGCCACAACACTTGATGTATTGTCGGAGCATTACCTTAGTCAGGAGCCTCGCGGAGTAAGTCCGACAGAAACTGACCACATCAGTGCACAAGGAGCGAGCAGTTTTTTTCAGCGCTTATTGTTTATGCAAGTTAGCCATGTGGTTTTAAGTTTTGTTTCAGTAAAACATAAACAAATGTGCACAAAGCTGCATTAAACACATTATTACTCAGTGTATATTTTGAGTCTTCCTTGTCAGAAATAAAAAATAAATTAATTAATTTATATATATATATATATATATATATATATATATATATATATATATATATATATATATATATATATATATATATATATATATATATATATATATATAATAAATTATCCACCCACATTCATATTCATAACACACATTCACAAAGACAGGGAGGCAAGGACAGGTGAGTTACACCACGATCGTGGACGCCTGGGCTAAGGGGTCTCAAATGTTGTCTGTTTGTTTCTCTTAATGCGCCTTATAATCCAGTGCGCCTTATGTATGAAAATAGACGAGAGAATTCAGCATTATTGAAATTGCACCTTATAATCCGGTGCGCCTTATAGTCTGAAAAATACGATATTTTGGAGGGGGCCTTATGTGAGAGTTCTTGCCCTGGGCCCAATTCTTCCCATCCTAATTATTAACTGTAAGAGTTTACATAAGAGCTTTTCACAACTTTAAAGAGACCAGAATGGAGTTTTGTTGTCATGGTAATAACAACTGGCATGCTAACTGCACATTTCCTGACTCTCTGACAGTAAAATGCTTTAAAATGAGATGCGCATGGTATGTAGCAGAGTTATTTTTACATCAAAAGCTGTTTATACATTATATCTGACAAGTTTTGCTCAAACACATGGGAAAAATCAGGTACAGGCCCTCGGTGAGTACGTTCATACAACCTTTTGAGTGAAGCGGTGAGGAGAACACTGACATATGACGTAAAAGGCTGACGACGGTGTCTTTTGTTATGCCAACACACAAGCCCGTCATAACTGTGTTGGAAAAGTTTGGCCCAGCTTTTGATTCTGTTGAAATGTCATGTGTGTTTGTGGCTGGCTGGCCTATATTTCTCCCTGTTGACCCACAAAGTATCAAAGTACCGTCACAGGAAATATAGAAAAAACTGCATTGTACCGTCTGGCAGCACCGTTTTTGAGTTAAAGATGAGTTATGTAACTTTTCTGGCGTCTGTTGTGTTATTATTGCTTTGCCGGAAAGAAGCAGGTGACAGCATGAGGCCAAATTACAGGTCAGATCTGTGGACAAATGACCTTGCTCATGGAATGGTTTTTCAGTGATTACTTTTCTTTCTAATGAATAAATGCCAGATCTTTCGGTGTCATGCTGTGGAACATTCCTGGCATAGCGACAGAATCTCCATGGAGACAATCAGATGGTCAGATCCCCCCCAAGAGAAAACTACTACACCTTCAGAATAGTCAGAGTTGTTGATCAATGTTCCTTGGGGGTGTAAAGCTAACTAGAGGCACTGCTCTGTCTGGAGTTCTATGTTATTGGGTTCTTTTTTCAGACCAAGAGTTTGTTTTCATACCTGACAGTTTCGACTACTGCAGCTCATTTAAACAGGTTTTCTGCAGTCTGACTTCCTCAGGACAGTATCGCAGGTGTGTGAGAGTAAAAAAAAGCCGACTCGTCCCGGTTTGTAGTCCCGTGGGCACGTTTCCGTATTTCGACTGCCTCTTTAATCCAGCGACGGTGTCAGGTATGAAAACAATGAATCATGAATCATCCGAAGACCAAATGAACCTCACTTGGACTGTCTGAAGCTTTGTTACTCAAGAAAGACTTTAATCTGGAGTTTTATTTTAACACGATCTGACTGTAAAGAGCTGTTAAACAAGTCTCTCACACAAAAACATAAAGTCACAATCTGTCTAGCATTAACCAGCAGTTTTTCAGTTAGTCAATCTCACCTTTTTGTTGAAAATCAAACTCCTAAACAGACAATGAACACTTATATCGATCGCAGGCGCCTAAAAATGTGCTGTTTAAATCCATTCCTGGGCGACAGTAGCTCAGTTGGTAACAGCGTTTTAAGTTAAAGATGATAATTTTGTCTTTTTATGTACTTTAACTTCTTGGGTTCTTTTTAAAGACAATACAGTAAAGTGTATCTTACCTTGTTGACATGTTTCAGCTGCTATGTGCGAGCCATCTTCAGAACTGTCCCCGGTGTTGGTGTTGATGTGTCGTACATCAGCTGTTGTTACTTCCTGTAGGTGTGGTCAGCCTGATGGACCTGCAGGTCGCTCGGACTGACCACGCCTCCCGTCGCCCGATGTTCTCTGGAGGAGGGTGTCCCAGGTGTGTGAAAGGAGGAACGCTCCGTCATCACGGTTAATGCTGTCCGTGCTTCGTTTCCTGATTTCAGTGTCCCCCCCCGATCCAACGTCACCTCCAACACCGGGGACAGTTCTGAAGATGCAGCAGCAGCAGCCCAAACAAGTTGAATCCACATTACTGTATTGGTTCCTTGTTGTAAAGAGCTTTGAGTGTTTTGAAGGAGGAAAAACGCTATATAAAAATGTGACCTTGACCATTTGCCATTTTGTATTTTTCTCTTGAGTTTTCAAACGATCTTAAAACTTTTTTTGTTTTTGTTTTTTGGCTGTGTTTGCTAGTGTGTGCATCGTGTCTCCGTGGAAACTGCTGAACATTCTGCCAGTAGAAATGCATTGTAGAACACCCCCAGTGACATATCATTGCAAGTATCAATATTATATATACACATTAGATTAACCACATCAAAAAATAAATAAATGACTGTATGTAACCCAAACCAAAAAAAAAAAAAAAGACTTAAAATTACTCCAATAGTGCAATAGTTTTTTTTTTTTTTTTTTTTTACTGTAATGATATACATAGAAAATTCATACACTGATTGATCATATTTTTTATTTATTTTTTTTTTTCAATGCAATCACCCCACCAAAAAAAATCAGTAAATAAATAAATAAAAAATATTAACTTGTGTGAAAAATCCCTCAGTCCTCCTTTTGACATCCAGGTTTATTTGGTCGACCAAATAAACTTTTGTCCATTTGACAAATTGAAGTTCTCTTTTTGCCAACATTAACACTTGTCATTTCACTTCCTCATCTTTATCAGATTTGCCTCTTGAATGTGGCACAGCTGTTTAAAACTCTCACCACCTCATGTTGCACAATAGGAACAATAGGACTGGCCATTCCCATTATCAGCTCCATAAATAATCCAGGTTGAATAATTTAGAGCAGTGTAGAGACAACAGTTTTTCACATCATGGACTCTGTAAAACTGCCCTCTCGTGTTAGTGGCTCTTTCGCCTCTGTAAAGTGGTTTTAAGAGATCACAGCTTCGAATAAATGAAGTCGTTTTTCACCTCTGTCCCTTCAGCGTGAGTTTTTATCTTCCACTCAACCAATAATACTGCGTGTGTGGTTATTGTTAAAGGGACTGTATTACGCAAAATCGACTCTTGTGAGCTTTAAAGGTGCATCGTGGAACTTTTCTGGTGGGGAGTACAGCAAATGCTTTTCTCCAGACCAAGTTACAAGTCAGATCTCTGAAGAGGCAACCCCGCTCAGTCAGAATACCTGTTTTTCTAAGTATTTTGAGCTCTAAATCTACCTGTAATTTAATAAATGTAAAGTAAAGCTGTTTAATTTCATACTGTGGAACAATTCAGGTACGGCAATGACATATCCATAGAACAAGCAGGTTACACAGTGCACCTTTAAGACATGTCAGACTCAAAACATCAAAAACATACCTGGAATTGTGTCTTGTTGTATTTCCACATTTGAATAATCCTGGTTTATTTATCTGTCTACATCTCCAAAGCTCAAAATGCTCCGTTCCACACATTAACTGTACATATAGATGAACATAGTTAACGCTCGACCCTCAAAGTTCCAAATAAGCATCTTTGAGTGTCCAAAAAAATGTGGTATAAGTTTGATTATTATTATTAAATAGGAAGTTTGCATCTGGTTCTTCCGACTCTTACTAATCCTGGCTCCCATTGACTTACATTAGAATATTGCCGTCCCTCTCTCTGTAACTGCTGCTGCGAGCCTCGTCATTTTGGTCGTAAAATTAAGCTGCTCTACATGATCCTGTTGTTTTTATTTCATTATTATGTCCGTTAAAAAAGTCCTATTCGTAATAAAGACCCTGGCTCCAAATTCTCTGTAAGCTCATTTGAGTGAACATTTGAGCTGAACGCTGTGGGTGACGTCACACTCCATTAGTCCACTTCTTTATACAGTCTATGGTAGTGTCGTGGTACTCCAGACCGGTCTTGGTCTCGAGACCGGCCTCGAGACCTCTTTTTTTATGGTCTTGGTCTCATCTCTGACTCGAGCACATTTGGACTTCGTCTTCGTCTCGTCGGGCCTTGATGGAGCTTGGTCTCAGTCTTGTCTCGATCTTGAAGGCGCTTGGTCTCGGTCTTGAAGGTAGCTTGGTCTCAATCTTAAAGGCGCTTGGTCTCGGTCTTGATGGAGCTTGGTCTCGGTCTTGAAGGCGCTTGGTCTCGGTCTTGAAGGGCTTGGTCTCGGTCTTGTCTCAATCTTAAAGGTGCTTGGTCTCGGTCTTGATGGAGCTTGGTCTCAGTCTTGAAGGTCTTGGTCTCGGTCTTGGTCTCATCTTGGGTCTTGGTCTCGGTCTTGATGGAGCTTGGTCTCAGTCTTGTCTCGGTCTTGAAGGCACTTGGTCTCGGTCTTGATGGAGCTTGGTCTCGGTCTTGTCTCAATCTTGAAGGTGCTTGGTCTCAGTCTTGAAGGCACTTGGTCTCGGTCTTGAAGGTGCTTGGTCTCGGTCTTGAAGGCACTTGGTCTCGGTCTTGAAGGCACTTGGTCTCGGTCTTGATGGAGCTTGGTCTCGGTCTTGAAGGTGCTTGGTCTCGGTCTTGTCTCAATCTTGAAAGTGCTTGGTCTCGGTCTTGATGGAGCTTGGTCTCGGCCTTGAAGGTGCTTGGTCTCAGTCTTGTCTCGGTCTTGAAGGCAATTGGTCTCGGTCTTGAAGGTGCTTGGTCTCGGTCTTGTCTCAATCTTGAAGTGCTTGGTCTCGGTCTTGATGGAGCTTGGTCTCGGTCTTGAAGGTGCTTGGTCTCGGTCTTGTCTCAATCTTGAAGCCGCTTGGTCTCGGTCTTGATGGAGCTTGGTCTCAGTCTTGTCTCGGTCTTGAAGGCACTTGGTCTCGGTCTTGTCTCAGTCTTGAAGCCGCTTGGTCTCGATCTTGATGGAGCTTGGTCTCAGTCTTGATGGCTCTTGGTCTTGATCTTGATGGCTCTTGGTCTTGATCTTGTCTCGGTCTCAACCTTTAAAATTCTTCGTCTTGTCTCAGTCTCGACTCTCAGAGGTCTTGGTCTTGTCTCGGTCTTGAATTGGTCTTGGTCTCGATTAGTGCGGTCTTGACTACAACAGTAGTCTACGGTTCCACCTTGTGATCTCATGAAGCAGTAGTTTTTGAAATTTTTTTAAGGTTGTCAACAGCTGCTTTTTCTCTTTTGCTCAGCAGAGATCGGCAATTCTAGAGAGAAAATCGTCCAAATGATTCTAGTGAAGGTGTATGGATTTTAAAAACACAGTGGCTACATAACAAGATTTTCATTTTGGAAAAAGAACTCAGCCTAAATAAGCAGAATTTGTGCGTTAAACGTGTGTGAATAAAACAAAACACAACTCCAGGTCTGTTTTAAATGATGAAACATTACAAAATAAACCTGAAAATAGCGTAATATGGGTTCTTTAAAGCTCCGTGTGTGGGAATGTCCAATCTAAAGCCAATTTAAACAGGCTTCTCTTTCCAAATTTGGCGTGACACTGGCGTACCCCCCGCTGAGCGACTGCACGCTTACGGCAACGCAACTCAAACGCGGATAAGTATGTTTTTATTGAGGAAGAAATAATGCATAATAGCTACAGGCCAATTGGAATTAATTTAAATCTTTAACAAAACAGTCTGAGTCACTTCCGATGTTTTTTCTTTTCTTTTTTTTTCCTCCTTGGAGCCAGTTGCGATGTTGTTTCGGCTTACATACAAAGCAGTGTTTTTCGCTTCCGTCTCGCAGCCAGAGAAAGGGAGAAGAAAAGAGAATAATTGCGCAGATGAGAGGGAGAGATCCTTGGCTAGAGGTCATGTGTTTGATAAACGATGCCTGGGCCTGCGATGCATGTTAAGTGACTATCGCTGTAATTATCCAACGGGACAGAAATGTGGACAATCTTACAGCTTTTCCTCCCACTGTCTCTCTCTCCTTCTCTCCTTTTCTCTCTCCTACTCTCTCTGCCGCTCTCACTTCCTTCCCTACGTATATTCTCTCCTTTCTTTACCCGTTTTCTCTCTCTTGTTTCTCTCTCCCGTCATTTTCTCCTTTCTATTCCCACTATTCTCTCTCGCTTCTCTCTTCCACTTTCTTTCATCTCTCTCTCTATTCCCAATCTGTCTCTAATCCCCCACCTCTTCTTCCTCTCCCCTCTTTTCCTCTTCGGCATCCCCTTCTCTCTCCCCCCTCTTCATTCTCTGCTCTTCTCTCTTCATCTTTCTCCTCCTCTCTCACTTCATTCCCTACATGTCTTCTCTCCTGTATTTCTCGTCTCCTTTCTCTCCTTTGTCTCTCTCCTCTCTCTCTCTCTCGTCCCTTTCTCCCTTTTCTTTCCACCTCTCCCCCGCACTCTCCTCTCTCTCCCTTTTCCCTTCTCTCTTCTCATTCTCTCATCTTTCTCTTCCTCTCCCTTCCTCCTCCTCTCTCACTTCATTCATCTTCTCTTCTATATCCCCCCTTCTCTCCTCCTTTTTCTCTCTCCTGTCTCTTTCTCCCTTTTCTTTCCACCTCTCCCCCGCACTCTTCTCTCTCTCCCTTTTCCCTTCTCTCTTCCTTTCTCCACTCTCATCTCGCTCTCCATCTTTCTCTCCCTCTCCCTTCCTCCTCCTCTCTCACTTCATTCCCTACATATCTTCTCTCCTTTATTTCCCCTTTTCTCCTCCTTTCTCTCTTTTCTGCCTCTTCTCTTTCCACCTCTCCCCCATCTCCCTTTCTCTTGCTCTCTCTACCTTTGTCTGTTTTCTTTCTGCTCTCCCCTTCTCTCCTCCTTTCTCTCCCTTCTCTTCCTCTCTTTCGCTCTGTCTCATCTCTCTTTCCCCCTTTTCTCCCTCTCTTTTGTCTCTTTCTTTCCCTATCTCTCTCTTCTCTCTTCCTTTCTCCACTCTCCTCATTTCTCTCCATCCCTCTGTCCTCCTCTACGTACTGTATCTACTATATCTCCTCTCCTTTCTTTCCCCTTCTCTCCTCTTTTCTCTCTCTTCTGTCCCTTTCTCCCTTCTCTTTCCACCTCTCCCCCATCTCTCTCTCTCTTGCTTTGTCTACCTCTTTTCTCACCCTTGTCTGTTTTCTATCTGCTTTCCTCTTCTCTCCTCCTTTCTCCCCCTTCTCTTCCTCTCTCTCTCGCTTCCTCTTTCCTCTCTTCCTTCTCTCTCGCTCTCTCCCCTTCTCAATCCCTCTCTCTTCCTCAGTCCCCATCTCTCTGTCCCTCTCTCCCACTCTCCTCCTTTTTCTCTCTCTTCCTCTTATCTCCCAGTCTCCTCCTCTTTCTCTTCTTTCTCCCAGTCTGTAAACCCTCTCCTCATCTCATCCTCTTTCCCACTCTACTTCTTCTCTCCCTTGCTCTTTTATCTCCTCCTCTCTCCTCTCTCTCTCCCTCTCTCCCATCCCCCTCTCCTCTCCTCTCCTCAGACAGTGTGACAGACAGAGGGGGGGGGCTGGAGGTCACAGGACGAGCAGACAAAGGTCAGAGGATGGACCCGGTCTGCAGCTCGGGACGATCGTCTCTCACTCAAACTGTTTAATTAATCTGGACTGACATTTTCTCTCTCACCTCCGTGTTTATCTGAGGAAAAAAACAAAAAAAATTAAAGGATATTATTACGAAAAAAATAGGTCAACTGGGTTTTGTGCTTTCTTTTGTCAAAATTTTCAGCATAATTATATATTCTTATAAATTTGGGTTAAGTTGTTGGAAATCAGAAGTGTATTTGTGAATTTGTCATTGACCCAGAAGACAGTAGCTCCATTGGTTCAGCAGATAATGTTGCATTTTTTATCCCAGTCTCCTTATGTTTACTGCTGCTGTGTCCTTGAGCAAGACTCTGCACCTGCCTCCAGTGTTTGTGTACAATTGTGTGTATGATAAGCGAGTTTACAAAAAAATCTCGGTGGCTATAGAAAAGCATTAAATCCTGTAAATGTGATTGTAAACCGATTATTTACTGTTGTAATTTTTGAGAATTTTACATTAAAGGCAACTCGTATCAAATAGTATTACTAGGGGTGTAACAATACCCGAAATACTGTGTTATCGTATTGTCAAAAGTCTCACAATAATATCGAGAGAGGTCACAATATATTGAATTACAATTTTCTTTGCTTAAATGTATGGTTTTATAGTAGCAACAGGTTATAAACAATGGGAACTACATATCCCATGATTCATTTAAGTGCAGACAACATGAAGAAATATGTTTTTGACTTCAATTTGAGGGATTATGACAGAAATAATTCACACCAAAATCTTGTCAAGGTATTTTAAAAGCAAAAAAGTGTCCCATCTACAATTATATTAACCTCTTCAAAATATCGCAATAAATATCGTACCATGAGATGCATATCGTGATAATATCGTACGAGTATTAGTACTAGTAAAGCAAATAAAGTCATAATACATGCATCATGAATTTCTGACTTCCGGTCATTGCTCAATGCATACTGAGAAGGATTTTCCGAAAAAGAGAGCATCAAACCGCCATGTTTGATTTCCCAGTGGGATGTGTCTATTGTCAAAGCTGATCTTTTTTTTTTTTTTTTAATCTTTTTTCTGGTTCTGATATTGTCATATTTTAGTTATGGGATTAAGACAGTGTAATTGTGTGGTTGTTGAATGTACTAACAGCTGAAAACGGCTCGAGAAATGGGCTTCGGAAGTTTGCAAAGCCCATAAATGCAAATGGGAATCAGATCTGTGTGACTGCAAACCTCTGTTCAAACTGGTTCCCTTCCCAACGGAATTGAAAAATAGTGAAAGGTGAAGGTGATGGGCAGGATTGATCCACAGGAAGGACCAAAAAGGAAACCTTTGGCTGACTAAGAAATCATAACGAGTTTGCAGTGAACATTTTCGATGTGGAGTGCTCATTTTGTATGTGCAGCAATCAACCTCGGTTACGAATTTAAGAAGTCAAAGCCAAAGCAAAAGGCACCAGCTGTTCACCAAGAAACACCTTCCACTGCAAAGCGACCAAGACGTGATGTTGCTGTTAAACCACAAGAACAAAAAAGTGCGAGCTTGGCCTGCTCGACTTCTGTACCTCTCGCTTAACAAACGGGATCCCGCTTTGATGGCGCTCCACATACAAAATGTTCGCTGCTCAGGATGCTCGGGATGATTTCTTAGTCAGCCAAAGGTTTCCTTTTTGGTCCTTCCTGTGGATCAATACTGCCCATCGCCTTCACCTTTCACTATTTTTCAATTCCATTGGGAAGGGAAACTGTCGGAACAGAGGTTTCACGTAGATTCACACAAATCTGATTCCCAATTGCATTTATGAACTTCGCAAACTTCCAAAGCCCATTTCTCGATCCGTTTTTAGCTGTTAGGACATCCAACAACTTCACGATAACGATGTCCGAATCCCATATCTACAATATGACAATATCAGAAGCAGAAACAAAAGCGATATGGTTCAATAGACTTGAAAAGATCGGCTTTGTCAATAGACACATCCCACTGGGAAATCAAACATGGCGGTTTGATGCTCACTTTTTCAGAAAATCCTCCCCAGTATGAATTGTGTGATGACCGGAAGTTCGAAATTCGTGATGCATGTATACCCGATACAAAAAGCAATTAGTAGTAGTATCAACAATACTGATTCAAATACGTGAAAAGTACATTTTTACTTGCTCTAATCATCCAGCGTGCCAGTCAATACTTTTCATTGATTTTACTTTTTGAAACTTCTCTGGAGTACTTTTACTGCTAACTTAATACTGCGTACATCGGGATACTCTCTGCATTCATCCATCCTCCTGCTTCTTCAGCTTCCTCAGTCAGTGTGAGGTTTTGATTATCAATTTCACTGAAAGAATATGGGAACTTCAATCAACCACGGCTCCAGCTCTACCCCCCGGGGGATTAATGAAGCCATCCTTTTTTTTTTTTTTTTTTTTTATTCTGCAAAAACTTTCTTGAAATTCGCTTGTCAAAAATTCCCTTTCTACCTAATCTTGGAGGTTGTCAAGTTCAGCTCTAAAGACAGACACTTTTCGCGCGATATCTTCATTAAAACATCAAAAAAATGCCTTCACAATCCAGGCGGTCGCTCATCCACGCCAGACCTCCTCCTACTTCGTCGATGAAATTGAGAGAAACGGGAGCGGTGACAATCTGTGCTGGCTTTGCACATTCTTTGCAGCCGACCGGGGGACCTAGTATACGCAATAAAAAGGAAAAAAAAAAAAAAAAAAAAAACGCAGAGAGGGTTTGCTGGGTTGTTTCCGTGGGCGACGAGTCTGAGATCAAGGCAGCAGGAGAGGAGACTGGGCAGGCCTCCGAATATACCCCCCTCTTTCTTTCTCTCTCTCTCTACCCTCTCGTCTTCCTCCTCCTCTCCCGGGACCCCTGGCTTTAATCACAGAGCAGTGGGGCAAAGCGATGGTGAACTCGGCGCTTGCCTGTGGACTATCTTGTTTCTAGCGCGTCGTCTTCATCTCTTCGTCTTCGTCTTCTTCTTCTTCTCCTCCTCTCGTACTCTGCTCTCAGTTCATCTCGACGTCTCTCGCTCTGTTTGTCACTAGAGGTGCTGTAGAACTAGTTCTGGTTGTTAAAGTGCAATTGAGTGGAGATCTTTGGGGAGAGAGAAAGGTTATCGAGTGCACGTCCTGAGATGTACAGTATAGATTTGCATTTAAACCAGAAAGGACGTACAAATAAATACAAAGCCTAGAATAATTTGTTGAGGTAATAAACCTTTGTTCTAATAGTTTGAGATGTCATACAACAAAGGGCAATTGTTTTGGAAAATATTTCATTTTTTTGTTGTTTTATTTTATTTATTTTATTTGTAAAGGAGAAGCTGAGGTGGTTGATGATTCTGCTGCTTTTACTAAAGTGACCCACTGTATTATTGCTGAGGAATAACAATAGATTTAAGAAATGTCGTAGTTAGAAGCATTTTAATTTTGGCGCCAACATTCATAATCTTCATAAAACAGTGCTAGTCTACCGTCAGTGTCCACGGTTTGTTAGGATCTTCTACATTTGCTCTGCGAATGTTTGAAAGCCATTTAATTCACCGTTAGCGGTTCTTTTCGCGAAATACGAAAAAGACATTTTCCTTCTTTCGTGCTTCTATTTGTGCATTCCTGATAATGCAGCAGGAAATTTACCATTATCGGGGATAAATACGCGAGGTTACACACTGTGTTTGACCACTATTGTGTTTCTTGCCTCCGACCAAAATATTTCCCAGCATGCAATGCGGCTTTTAATAACAATGACGTCAGCTGAAACGCGCCTATTGTGGTTGCTGTAATGCTCATGGTCGGTTTTCCAAATCTGGCTCCAAATTCGCTCCTGTAACCGTTAGCAACGGGAGCTTCATTTGAGTGGCACTGAACGCTGTGGTGATGTCACACTCACTTAGTCCACTTCTTTAAACAGTCTATGGATGTTACTCATGTGTGGTTGAGTGATTGTCAGATCCCAAAATTGTCCTGATTTCAGCTAAATCTATGATATTTAGAGGCTAATGCTAACTCTCCCTTTGAAAATGCATTGGGGCTAATGTATGAAATGGTGCCAAGCCTCCACTTTGTGATGTCATGTGGTAGCTTTCAAATGAACAACATTTTTTACCTTGAGTTCGGCAGAGATTGGCAATTCCAGTGCTGAAATTATTATTATTACTTGAATGATTCTAGTGAAGGTGTATGGAGTTTAGTAGAGCACTTCCTGTATTAACACGTGACATCACATTTCACAGGAACTCAGCCTAAATATGCAGGGTTTGTGTGTGAATGAAACAAAACACAAATCCAGGTATGTTTGTGATAAGGAAACATTAAAACAAAGAACAGAAAATACCCTTTAATTTCTGTGCATTTTTTGATCTGAAAACAACTGTGTTATATTAAAATGAACTTCATAAAGCTCTGTTAGGGTTTGCTGCAAAAGTGATTCCAGTTTGACTCTAACCTCTCTTCTTTCTTTGCCTCTTGCTTCTTTTGCTGCGTCCATAAAACCGATGGAGACAGCGTTTGCTCCGTAAATGCCACTCGTCTCAGACCTCTGCTGTGAACCACCTCGGGTCCCGTCCTAATGGTCATCTTCCCTCCTCCCTCTTCTTCTCCTTCTTCCTCTTCTTCTTCCCCTCCGCCTCCTCTTCACCTTACCTCCGCACACTTAAACCACCCATACCTGCCGCCATATGTTTCCTTTCTCCGTAATGGCCCCCGCGAGCTGTGCTTTTATGGCGGGGGCAGCCTCTGGGGGGGCAGTGATCAGGGACATGTCCAGCCTTCAATTAGAGCAGCCTCTTTCTTGCTTACCTCCAGCCAGTTTATACGATTAGACCCTCCATGGTACAGTTTACTTAGAGGCGCAATATAAAGAAAATGACACAAGCTGCAGTTTGGGTTTACGGTCAAATCCATGTGGGGTGACATGCACAGATTGGCGAAGCAGTTAAAATGAGTCCTGGAGTAATAGTACGGCATATTACACTGGTATAAAGGGAAATAAATGTTTTAATTACTTAACAGGCGAGCTCATTGTGTGTGAGGTCATGGCTTAGATTTACTAGTCCCTGGTATTGGGGATTTTAAAGAGGTCATACGATGCTAAAATTAAAACTTTATGTTGGAGAATAAAGATTTAATAAAAGGAATAATGTTGGAGAAGTGAAATGAGCAGTGCTTGGTTTAGATTAAAATGAAAAGTTGCTGATTAACGAGCTCATATTACACTTTTTCTGACCTGTTATAAAGTTATTTCCTCATCATAAACAGACCTGGGGTTGTGTTTTGTTGAATTCGCTGAGTTCTCACCAATAGAAAACACTCTGTTCCACCTTGCGATGTCATACAGGAAGTGCGCCACTGTGTTTTTAAACTCCACACACCTTCACGAGAATCATCTGGATAATTTCAGTCAATCTTTACTGCATTAAAGAGAAAAGTTAGCTGTTTAACTTGAAAACTAGAGAACCTGTCTGATGATATATGTGAAAAAAGATACTAAATCATGGCCTCAAATCAGAGTCCTGCACGGGTCCATTTTTGGAGACCCGCACCCCTGCAGTTCGGCACCGCACCCGCCCGTCAACACGCGATTATATCAAAGTTAAACCCGCTCATGCCCGTGATAAATCAGACACAAATTAAAAGCATTCTAACTGAAGCATCCATCAGAATATGAATTGAAAAGTTATGACTTCAAGAACTGCAATCACGAAATGAAATGAAACGGTTACACCTTCTTCAGTACGAATACGAATTCACAGACGCGACTCGACTGGCATCACTTCACAGGCTTTATTTACTGTGCAGAAGAAACACTGCTCATTGACCACTGATGCCGGACTTTTGCACCGCACATGCCACAGACTGAACTGGGACTAAACCAGGACTAAACCAGAACTGGCGCAGAGTTCCGCACCCTACAGAGGTAAGCACAGCCGTCGCCCAATCGCACTTTGCGGACCCCCTGCTCCACGGGCTCGAGGTTCTCTCTCTTAAGTCCAAGATTAGTCCTGGTTTAGTCCTAGTTTACACATGGTTTAGTCCTGTTTTAGACCTAATTTAGTCCCTGGTTTAGACCTAGTTTAGTCCTGGTTTAGACCTAGTTTAGTCCTGGTTTAGTCCTGGTGTAGTCCTGACCCGCCCGTGTGTAATCACTACCCACCCGCTCGTTCGTTTAGAGCCACAATGGAGCGGGGAGCCACAAACACCAGAACAAGAAAATCTACACAGTGGGTGGGAACGAAATAGTAATTTGAGGCAACGATTTAGTATGTTTTTTCACGTACGTCATCAGGTGGGCTCCCTAGAAAACTACCGTGTCATGACATCACAGAGTGGAACAGAGCATTTTGAGCTTTGGAGATGTAGACAGACGATAGAACAAAGCACAATTATAGTTATTTAAACATGGAACTTACAATATTAAAATTATAATGATCAATTTCCATAGCATTTTTAAACTGTCTGCAATTATAGTAATTATTGTGCTGTAATTTTTAGCTGAAATTAAGTTGGCCATGATTATATTGACATCCTTTAAAACCCTGTGAACTAGAGGTGGTTGAACATGACGAAAAATAAACTCTGATACCAATATCGATACTTTGGCTTAAAGAATTTGCCGATACCTGATATTAACAGATGCCAGTGCAGGGATGGAAAATGGCACTTATTTCTTTTAAACACGGTGAACTTGTTACACAACAGATCCAAATGTGTTATGCAACTGTTATTTATCCTTCACATAACTACTCAACAGGTTTGAATGAATAAAAGTTCAAACATTATGAAACATTCTAGGCCAAAACCAGCCTCTAAATATTATTCTCATTCAGTTAAAGGCCCAACCAGGTAACCAGCCAATATCTGATACTAGTTTTGGTATCATTGCATCCCTAGTCCAAAGTTATTCCTCACTTATCTTATGCATTCTGAGCATCCTAGTTATTCACAGCGATGAGTTTGTACCGTATTTTACCGACTATAAGGTGCATCAGATTATAAAACGCATTAAACGAAACAAACAGACGACACTTATTCCTAGTCCTAGTTTAGACCTAGTTTGCAGTTTAGATGTGGTTACAGACCTGATTTTGACCCATTATAGATTTGATTTAGGCCTGGTTTAGTCCTAGTTGAGACCAAATTACAGACCTGATTTAGACTTAGTTTAGTCAGACTTAGTTACAGTCCTTTAGTCCTAGTTTAGGTCTGGTTTAAACCTAAATACAGACCAGGTTTAGATCTGTTATAGATCTGGTTTAGACGTGGTGAGAATGATCCCTTAGCCCAGGCATCCACGATCCATTGGCAGGTTGTGGCGTAATTTGCCCGGCGTTGCCTCTCTGTCTTGGTGAATGTGTATTATGAATGTGAATGTGGGTGGATAATTTAAGTTTTTTATTTCCTACGAGAACGACTCAAATATACATTGAGTAATAATGTGTTTAATGCAGCTTTGCGCACATTTGTTTATGTTTTACAGAAACAAAACTTAAAACCACATGACTAATTTGCATAAAACTATAAGTGCTGAAAAAGACAGCTCGCTCCTTGTGCGCTGATGTGGTCAGCTTCTGTCGGACTAAAGGACACGACTCCGACTATGGTAGCCGTAATGCGCCGACAATCCCATTAAGTGGTGTGGCTAAAACATTTTGACTAGGGATGTTAAGGGAGGTTAACAAAACTGACTATGTTACTTTTTCCTCTTAAAATGCCTTGACAAGACTCAATTCAAAGAACTGAAATTTTAAAGTGCTTAGAATAGCTATTTCTTCATGTAGTTTCCCCCAAAACGGAGCAAAGGATCATGGTCGATGTAGTTCCCTCTGTTTTTTTTTTTTTTTTAGCTATTTCTGCACCATAACAATGAAATTAAGCAAAGAAACTTGTGATACGATATATTGTGATGGTCCACGATATTATTGAGAGACTTTAGACGATACGATACCACTATATTTTGGTTATTGTTACACCCTTAATTTTGACAGATTTTAAGCGCCGTGTACCACATAAAATCAGTTTGGGATCAATAAACGCAACCAGAATTAATACATAAGGCGCACTGAATTATAAGGTGCACTGTTGTATTTTGAGAAAATGAAGGTATTTTAAGTGCGCCTTGTAGTCCGAAAAATACGGTAATCACTTTTGACAACTCTCAAAGACCAGTACAGAGTTTTCCATGACATATTTTCCTGATTATCGGACAATAACATGCTTGAGATGCAAAAAGAACACAGCAGACATATTTTGACCTCAAGAGCTGCTTACACAACGTATCTGTACAGTATGCTCAAATCAGCCTTTAAAAGTAAAACGATGATAGTAAAATTGAGCGCACTAAATACAGTAACTACTTGACTGTTAGCAAGAATGAGTCACTCACTGTTCTTTTTATTGCTTAATTAAGGGTCAGTCTTTGTTCTGTTTTTCTCTGACGCCGCGTTGTTGCCAGGGATGTGGTAAGCGATTCTCTCAGACTAAGCTACAAATGCAACAAAACCTAAAATTAACTGGTGACATCCATTTTCCTTTCGCTATTTCTGAGTTTGTGGACTGCAGCTCCTCTGTGAGTCAGTCTCGTCATTTTGGGAAAGTCTACTGACATTTACCACTTTATAATGGCCTGATAATGGCGCGTATTTGCTGACCTTAAACAACTGTTGCCCTGGTTTTGTAAACATTTAAAAATAGGAGACTAAAGCCCACTGAGGACCAGAAACAAGCCGTATCTGGTATTTGGTATTGGATCTTTGTGTAAAACTGGAATAGATTGATTTGTGGTTGTCTACGGATGCTCTTTACCCCGCTCCCAAAGTCTTGTGGTGTTTTGGCTGGTTTAATATTTCACTGTAAGAGGCTGTTTCTATTCTTATAACAAGCATTACTTTATTTTTAACAGCGCAGAGCCGGGCTTATCCGTGGGTTTCAGAAAGATGAGAAATTAGGACTGTTGCCGTGACGATTCATGATTTGAAAGAATAAAAATATAAGAAAAAAAAAAAAAAAGTCTTCAAAATTTTACATTAACGCAAGAGGCTGTAATCCACGAATGCTGGCACGTACAGGTCAATTCTGCAATTTCTCATTTCATTCTAAAGTTATTCCCAGATAATCGGAAGCAACGGAGGGATCGGCGACGTTCAAAGGTTCATTATGTAACTTTCTGATGCGGGTCTGCTGTTTCCTTGTCTCTGCGGAGTTGTTGCTGCTTTGCCTGGAATGTTTCACAGTATGGCGTCAGACTTTTCGATCTCCACGGAGACCAAAATCAAGTGGCGCCACCGTGTGAAGTTACAGGTCAGATCTGAGGAGAGGCGACCCAGCTCATAGTAAAAATGCATGTTTTTCAATATATATTACGTCATAAAACAACTGCTAATCCAATGAATGCTCAATACTTTAGATGCATTTAATGTTGTACTGTGGAAAATTCAAGACAAAGCTATAAAATCTCCACGGAGACAAGCAGGCTGCGTTTACTCTCCAGTAGAAGTTACAAAATGCATCTTTTAAAGTCCAATATGACAAAACATACCTGGAGTTGTGTTTTGTTTCATTCACATGTTTCAGTAACTCTTTATTATAATGTGTCAGGCCTGAAATCATCCAAATGATTCTAGTGAAGGTGTACAGAGTTTAAAAACAGAGTAGAGCACATCTTGTATTACCACATGACATCACAAGGTCTGTTTTAGAGAATAACTCAATCTAAATATGCAGGTTTTGTGCGTTAAAGGGGCAGTTTGGAATTTTTTGGACATAGGGCCTCATTTCCTAGTGAGCCAGAGTGATGGAGACGTGTGGAGACACTTTTTATTAAATATTCCATCCAGTCCTTGTATTTGCAGAGGTCACTAGTGCTAGACTAGTGCATGTCAATGGCCATAGTTATCCTGCCACTGAAAACAGTCTTACCCACTCCACAAAACACCAGAAGTACATCTATTATTACACCAGACTGTCGATGTAAATGTCTGTGTTGACAGAATAATTTTAGAGGAAAAAACAACCTTGCATTTGAAACATTTATGTTTGAGCAGCAGCAGCGATTTAGCCTGATTCATCGGTCGGTTTCACTTCGTGGAAACCGTCTGACCTCGCAGCGTTAGGATTCATTCGCTTGACGGTAGGCGGGTACTTTTTTCATTTAACCAATCGCTGCTATTTGGTTGTGACGTATGTAATGCGCCAAATCCCGTAGGAAGAAGGGCAATAACGTCTTTCCCCTTGATAAAATTCACCAAACATTGTCTTTGTTCCAGCTTTAAATCCTCGATCTCGGTGATCGTTGCCAACACAAAATGTCTGTCTTCGTCTACATCCATCTCGACCGCTTTGTTTACTGTTGTGCTGTACCACAAAAGGGACCCAGACAGGTGCTTGAGTTTGACGTCACGGCTTCACAGCTCTTCGCTGATTGGCCGGTGCGCAGTCTACAACTTCCGGGATTCTTGCAAACCGTCTAGTGTATTCTGATTCCTGACCTAGTCACTGGAGAGAAATGAAATTGAGCTGAAGCACTTGGTGGCGGCGAAAACAAGAGACGATTCAGGCGATGCAATGTTAGTTTTATTTCAAACATTATTCTATCAACACAGACATTTACATGGACAGTCTGGTGTAATAATAGATTTACTTCGGGTGTTTTGTGGAGTGGGTAAGACTGTTTTAGTGGCAGGATAACTATGGCCATTGACATGCACTAGCCTAGCACCAGCGACCTCTGCAAATACAAGCACTGTGTGGAATTTTTGGTGAGGAATCAACATTATCACTTCAGAAAACAGTGTAATATTGGCTCTTTAATATCAGCAATAAAGTGCGCATGCCATGCCAGGATAAAATGTCCATTAACAAAACCAAAGAGTAGTCAAGGGCACTAACTCGCTATAGATGTGTCACTTCTGTACGTCTGCAAATGCTTTTAAACTATATTATATGGTGGTAGCTCTGGTATTTATGAAGAAATCAATCATATCTTTGAAAAAAAAAAAATCCCTTTTATTTGGATCAATAATCATTTGTTGGGTTTAACCTTGCTGCACTTTCAACTTACCCATATGATAGTTCAGGATTTCAGTTTTTCGTTCGTTTGTGGCCTTCCTTACATTTTCTCCACGTTTTTTCCAATGGTGTTTACTTAGAACGCTATTGACAAGTTATTAAATCTTTACTACGACTAAGAAACCTAGAATTGTAGAAAGCAAAGGTTACACACAGAGCTGGTATTTCTCCTACAGTCGCATTCTTTTCAGATCTGACCTCAAGCCTCCCGTTTTCAGATTCCACAAATGTTTCTGTCTACCCGACCGTGTTCTAATGCGTATGTCAGGTTTTCATGTTTTTCTAATTATGACTCGGTTTAATGGGGCAGTTCCTGTGGTAAATATTGATCATAGTTTTCAGTTAAGTCGCAGTTTGAGGGAAAAAAAAGAACAAAAGAAAAAACACGTTGAGAAGTATAAAACCACAGGAAGTACACATCATTTCTGTAATACAAAATACTTCTTATGATATCAGATACGTATGTCAGGTTTTCATATTTTTCTAATTATGACTCAGTTTATTGGGGTAGTTCTGGTGGTAAATATTGATCATAGTTTTGCATCAGTTAAGTGGCAGTTCGAGGAAAAAAAGTTGAAGAAAATTACAAAAACTCAGGAAGTATAGATAATTTTTTTAATATGAAATACTTCTACCTATGATAACAATATGTGTATCTCAGGCTGTCATCTTTTTCTAATTATTACTTGGCTTATTGGGGTAAATGGTGGTAAATGTTGTAAAAAATAATCATAGTTTTCAGTTAAATAACAGTTTGAGGGAAAAAATTTGAAGAAAAATACAAAAATACAGGAAGTACAGATTGTTTTTAATACGAAATACAGAACGTCTACTTAGGTCAGGCATGTCCAAACTATGGCCCGGGGGCCAAATGCGGCCCTCAGACATTTTTTTCTTGGCCCTCAGGCTTCCAGGTGAATTGGCCCAAATTGCCTTGCATCAATGAAAAGTAAACTTTTTTACTGCAAGTTTTTTGAAAATCTACCTTGATAAAGCCAATTTTCAATATTTAGTGTGTGGTTTTAAGGATCTTAGCATGAATAAAGACTGATGGTTCATTCTAACATGTTTAAACATGCACATATTTCAGTTATTCGCTGTACTGAGCTCTAGTCTACGGCCCACTGCTTCATTTGTGTTTAGATATGTGGCCCTTGATGAAAAAAGTTTGGACACCCCTGACTTAGGTTATCAATATGTATATGTCATATATTCATTTTTTTTTCTAATTATGACTTGGTGTGGTAGTTCCTGTGGTAAATATTGGTCATAATTTTCATTTAAGTGGCAGTTTCAGGGCAAAAAAGTGTAAGAAAAGTACAAAAACAGAGGAAATACAGATCATTTTTTAATACGAAATATTTATATTTATGTTATCAATATGTGTATGTCAGGTTGTCATGTTTTTCTAATTATGATTTGGTTTGGTGGGGTAGGCCTTGTGGTAAATAGTGATCATAGTTTTAGTTAAGTGGCAGTTTGAGGAAAAATAAATAAAAAGCTGAAAAGAAAAGTAAAAAAACACAGGAAGTACAGATCATTTTTTAATACGAAATACTTCTACCTTTGTTATCAGTATGTGTATGTCAGGTTGTCATGTTTTTCTAATTATTACTTGGTTTAGTGGGGTAAATGGTGGTAAATGTGGTAAGAAAAATAAAAAAAAATAAAAATAAATTGTCATAGTTTTCAGTTTGAGGGAAAAAGTTGAAGAAAAGTACAAAAATACAGGAAGCATGGGTCATTTTTTAATACAAAATACAAAATGTTATCAGTATGTGTATGTCAGGTTGTCATGTTTTTCTAATTCTGACTTGGTTTGGTAGTTCCTGTGGTAAATATTGATCATAATTTTCATTTAAGTGCCAGTTTCAGGGCGAAAAGAGTGCAAGAAAAGTACAAAAATACAGGAAATACAGATAATTTTTAATACGAAATACTTCTGCCTTTGTTATCAATATGTGCATGTGAGGTTTTCATGGTTTTCTAATTATGATTTGGATTAATGGGGTAGTTCCTGTGGTAAATATTGATCGGTTTTCAGTTAAGTGGCAGTTCAAGGAAAAAAAAGTTGAAGAAAAGTACAAAAACACAGGAAGTACAGGTATTTTTTAAATACAAAATACCTCTACTTAGGTTATCAATATGTATATGTCATATTTTCATGTTTTTCTAATTATGACTTGGTTTGGTAGTTCCAGTGATAAATATTGATCATAGTTTTACTTAAGTCGCAGTTTTAGGGGAAAAAATAAATAAAATTGAAGAAAAGTATAAAAATACAGGAAGTACAAATCCAATTGTTTTTAATACAAAATACCTCTACTTATGTCATGTACACGGCAAATTTCACAAAATATTGGTGTCAACAGTTTTTGTCACTTTTTTGTTTAAAAAAATTATAATTATAATAAAATAAAATAAATAAATATGGACCAGGAAAGCTCATATTGATCACAAAACCCTGAAAATATGTTGCATAAATGCATTTGAGTTTCTTTTTCCTCTGTGTTTGCTAATGTGTGCATTGTGTCACCATGGTAACTGCTGAAAGTTGCACCAGGAGAGTTATATGTAAAACACCCTCATGCGTGATGTAACTCCAGAGTATCAGTTCTGCAATTTAGACAAGTTTTGGCCCTTGTCTACACTGTGGTTGCTATGTAAGAGTTATGTAATTACCTCTATGGCTAAGTTTACACACAGCCGGGTGTGTTGAGAAACGAATATTTCCTTCCCTCCATTTTCCAAAACAGCACCGTGCACATAGTATTGTTTTCAAAAAAAGTTTTTGTTTACATCAACCCGCATAAATACGCCATCGAGCGCCGTCACAACTACACCGAGCCTCTGGGCGGCACCTGGATTAGATTCAAACCCGTAGCTTTTATTTCATTACAGTTGTAAGTGTTACTCAAACATACCTTGAAAAACGTGCATGATTGAGCGGGCTCGCCTCTCCACAGATCTGTTAAAGAAGTGAGAAAATTGCTGACCTTTGATCTCATTCGTCTCTGGCCATGGATATGATACATCAGCTATAGAGATGTAACGATGTCCAAATCACTCGGTACAATATTTATTGTGATATTTTGAAGAGTCTAATATAATTGTAGATGAGACATTTTTTTTGCTTTTAAAATACCTTGACAAGATTTTGGTGTGAATTATTACCATCATAATCCCAAGAATTCAAGTAAAAAACATATTTCTTCATGTTCTCTGCACTGAAATGAATGATGGGATATGTTCTCTGTGTTCATAAGCTGTTGCTGCTATAAAACTATGCATTTAAGCAAAGGAACTTGTGATTTGATATATTGTAACAGCCCATTATAACACTGTGAGACTTTTGACAATATTTTCACGATATTTTGGTTATTGTTACATCCCTAATCAGCTGTGTGTGCAAATGCAAACATATGAAAAGTATTTGCACCAGAAGAAATGCCACTGCTGCTCTGAATACTTCCATCATCATCATCATCAGAGTAAAAGGGAAAGATTGGTCGCACTTTTGGCGCGTCAGTTCCTAAAACTGTATCTCACTTTACACCAAACACCAAACCGTAGTTTTCCAGAATCTCCACTGTAGCTGGAGTTTTTAGAAAGATTCGTTTCCAGAAGTGAATTTGCCATTTGCGTGTAAAAGATGGGTACAAACAAAGGGAAATATCTTCGTAAAAAAAAAATAAAAAAATACCCTTGTACATGTAAACTGGGCCTATGTACAACATATCTACTGTCTCATGTTCAACCAGGAGGTAAAATTATAAACTTGCCAAAAAAAAAAAAAGAAAAAATAGGTAAGATATTCAGTAAAATCTTCTCTTAACTTCACTAAAACACAATAAATCATGATATTAATAGTCTAAGCTGTCATATGTGCTTTAAGAACCTATTCTAAACACAGAGAGCAGCACAGAATTTGATTAGTGTGCATATGAAGAAAAAAAAAAAAAAAGAAAAAAATCTCATATATGTTCTTTTATTGCTTGGAGCCTGAAGCTACATTACCATTTCAGTGGTATCTCTGCTCTTACTATATGACTATAAGAGGAGTCATTATTCTACCAAGACCTCCTCCATATCTGTGTACATCTTTATTTCTTGGCAGTTGTCAAAAAAAACAAAAAAAAAAAACAAATGACAGTTGAAGTGACATTTCCGTTTTGAAACTAATTTCCTCTCGTAGCGCATGGGGAGAGAGAAATACTATTGAAGTTACCATAGCGATTCAATTTAACCAACCCTCCCCCCCCCGTCTACCCGCCTTCCCCCTCCCTCTTCTCTTCCTCCCCTAGAAACAAAAAAGCAAACATTTCATAGAGGCATTCCCTGGGTTCTGCGAGCGGTGCCGAAGACTTGAGAGAGAGGAGGTTTGGGTGTACGCGGTCCCTGTGGGGCTCCCCGCTCGCACATGCATCCTGGAGGAACTGCTGAGGCAAGAAGTTACACAAAACATTGTTAATTTCAGGAATTTTAAGCACTTTTCCTCAGCCTGCATAAAAATACTGTGAGAAAGAGCGAGTTTACAGGAAAGGGGAGGAATGGGGAGTTATATCTGGAGTTTTAAGAATGCTCGTGTTGTACGTACGATGTGGGATTGCTGCTCGGGATTGTTGTTCGTGTTGGTGAGACATCGCTGACGCTGTTATGAAGTAAATTAGGATTACACAGTAGTTTTCCTCTTAGGTTTATTATGAAACATCTGCTTTTCAGGTGAGGTCAACTCAGTGGGGGAGTTAACAATCTGGGGGCCCTAGGCGAACTTGAGTTTTGGGCACTCATTTTAATGCACTGTTGTTGTTTTTTAAATGTATTATCTGTTTTTCCCCATTGTTCTTGAGACATGCACATTTTTATTTATTTGAATTATGGTGGATTGGAAACTTGTCTTATTAGGCTGTGTTCAGACTGCAGCCTGAAATGACCCAAATCCGATTTTTTGGCTTCTATGTGACCTGTATCTGATCTTTTAATGACAGTCTGAACCACACAGATTCGATTTTTTCAAATGTGACCCAGGTCACTTGGATATGTGCTCCTGAAACCGATACATATCTGATCTTTTGACATGCGACTTCAGTCTGAACGGCCAAAGTGCATTCATCCGACCTACACGTTATCAACAAGCCACAAATGTCACTATTCTGCGCTGAATTAGGAGAAAATTGTTAATGAACTCCATGTCATTGAAGCGAAGCACATCACCACTCACCACTCTTGGCTACGTCTGCACATCCACACGTTCCTTTCACCGGACGTTGCTGCCGCTGCCCCACAAAACGCCACGGCCAAAAACCTCGTCCTTCTCCTTCTCAATCTCCTCCTTTAAAACAAGTAAGTTGTTCATGTTCTGGCTCCAGGTACGAGAGGAACTTTAAAATCTCCAGGTGCTCAATGCTGCGTCCATGTTTGGGCAACTTCCGTAAACACAGAGCACGCTCGCTGAGGTTGACGTCATCGTGTCTCCAGTGCACATGTGGGACACTTTCGGGCCGTTTAACGTTCACACTGGAGTCACATACAAGTCACATTTAATTGGAAATGTGAACGACCTCGCAAAAACATCGGATTTAAAAAAAAAATCGGAATTGAGCATTAAGCCCTGCAGTCTGAACGTAACCTTAGTTAAGTCGCCTGCTACATAACCAGAGCTGAAAGATTTTTTAGTTTTTTTTTTACTAGTACAATTATATTTTTGTCTTTTTGTTTACATCCATTAGTTATATTTATTATTATTTTTCTTATGATTATTGTTTATTTAATGTCATATTGAGAGAAAAACTAATTGCTCTGAGGCCACAGCCATTAGTGGCACTGAGGGCAATTTGTTGGGGGCCCCTCCAGGTTTGGGGGCCCTAGGCAACCACCCACTTTTGTCTAATGGTAGCGCCGCCTCTGGGATAACTAAACTATATACATTTTTACTCTGGATTGTAGTTCTCAACTTCCAAAGGCGGCGTTTGGAACAGATGCCACCTCATCTGGCTTCTCTCCATGTGGAGGGGCAGCGGCTCTACTCCGAGCTCCTCAGGGTCCCCAGATAATACATGGGAAATGTGTACATGTATAATCTATATTACGCAAATTTGACTCTCGTGAGCTTTAAAACGTGTTATAATCTCCCACTGCTGTCACTCACTCTTACACCATGAAAGTAAAAACTCTTTATAATTTAAAGATGTGAATATTTGTGCACACACTACAGGTTTTCTCCCAACCCATTCCACAGATTGACCCCACACACAGACACACACATGCTTTTCCTGATGGTTCTCACTGTTTTTTGTTTTAAATTTACCTTTTCCCCTTAATTCATAGTGTTCTTCTTGTGTACTCTTGTGTTTTTGGATATGTAATGACAGTATATGTTTGTTTGTTTTATACGAAAGTAAAGCAGTGCAGAATTTCACTAAATCAAAAAAAAAAAAGTAATAATTTTGATATGAAAAACAAGTCATTTGTATGATCCAGGTAATAAATCTTATGCATTATTCTCAAAGGACGTTTTTGCAATTTGAAAAAAAAGGGGAAGTAAAGTTTGGTAATTGTGATACTTCCTCAAAAACATACCTGAGTTGTATTTAGTTTCATTCACACATGTTTGGGTAATCCTTTACTGTTAGTCTGTCTACATCTCCAAAGCTCAAAATGCTCTGTTCCACCTTGTGATGTCATGAAGTAGTTTTCAAGTTAACATCTACCTTTTACCTTTAATTCAGTAGAGATTGGAAATTCCAGGGCTGAAATCATCCAAGTGATTCTCTTGAAGGTGTATGGAGTTTAAAAACACAGTGAAGCACTTCCTGTATTACCGCATCACAAGGTGGAACAGAGTGTTTTCAGTCTGAGAGAAGAACTCAGCCTAAATATGCAGAGTTTATGTTGTATTATCCATAGATCATAAACTAGCACAATATAAATCCTTTAAATGAGACTTAAACCCTTCAAATACAGTAATTTCCTTTTCATATATCCACTTTTTCCAAGTCCTATGTCCTGAAAATAAAATCCAACTCCATCAAGACTACTTTATCATTTTGTGGCTAACCTATTTTAGTGTTTGCGGATTGTGAATACGAGCGTTTGTTATTACGGAGGACACAACTGAAAAGGTCGAAAACCACTGCTTCAGAAAATCCAATCTGTTTATAAGATTTGGAGCATCAAACAGACAAATAACTATGGCCTGTAAACATTTGTGGGTGGATTATATTGGGAATATTGAATTTTCACTTTGGACAAATGCTGAAAGTATAAAACATTTCAACTAAAACATGCACAATAGAAAAATCCTCCAGCTAAGAACTTACCTTGAACTTTCTTTAAGATGTGGAGATGGATCCTTGTAAACTGAAGCTGCCCTCTTCACACAGTTATTCATTCCACTTCAGTCCTTGTTAAGAACATATAATATCTGCTTCATAGTGAATAAGTAAAAAAAGAAAGAAAAGAAAAGAAAAAATATCACAGCAGCACTGAAGGATGGATCAAACTAAGACAAATTACGCAAAACCCCGTTGTTTTTCATAATTTGTCTTAGTTTGATCCAGCTTTTACTGCACTTTTCGGACAACGAGGCACACTTTAAATCCTTTCATTTTCTCATAAATCGACAGTGCGCTTTAAAATCTGGTGCACCTTATGTATTAATTCTGGTTGTGTTTACTGACCTCGAACCGATTTTATGTGGTACACGGCGCTCCGAAATCTGTCAAAATGTTTTAGTACGACTTCGTTAAGCTACGAAGCCGCACCGCTTGATGGATTGTCAGAGAATTACAGCTACCGTAGTCAAGAGCCTCGCGGAATATAATTTGTTAAAAGTTTCACAAGAACCATCTCCAGAACCATCTCCAACGCGATAGAAGCAGAGAACAGACACACCATCAGCAGCACATCCTCTGTCACAGGAAGAACAAACATATTCCACAGAGTCGTGTCCTTTAGTCCGACAGGAGCTGAACCTCATCAGCGCACAAGAAGTGAGCAGTTTTTTTTTAGCGCTTATAGTTTATGCAAATTAGCCATGTGGTTTTAAGTTTCGTTTCTGTAAAATGTAAACAAATGTGCGCAAAGCTGCTTTAAACACATTATTATTCAATGTATATTTGCGTCCTCCTCGTAGGAAGTAAAAAGAAAACAAAGTTAAATTATCCACCCACATTCACATTCATAATACACATTCACCAAGACAGGGACACAACGCCGACAAATTACGCCACGATCTGCCAATGGATCATGGATGCCTGGGCTAAGGGATCAATCTCAAGCATAGACCATATATATGAGTGGACATAGCTCACACCAAATAGGAAGTGCTCCAGGAGGCTCTTCCGGCTCTTTCTAACCCTGGCTCCAACCAACTTACATTAGGATCTTGTCGTCTCTCTGCACTGAGCCTCGTCATTTTGGTCTTAAAATGTTCGTTATTTTTATTACCCGCAACACTTCCTGATTTTGATGTGAGCGTCACAGTCTCTTGGTCCACTTCTATGGTCTCAAGTGTCGTCTGTTAGTTTCGCTTAATTCGCCTTATAATCCGGTGCACCTTATTTATGAAAACTGACGAGAGAATTCAACATTACTGATATTGCGTCTTATAATCCAGTGCTCCTTATAGTCCAAAAAATACGGTAATTATTTCTGTTTACGGTCATTTTTTTCTGTCATAGAGAAACTCCTCCCATTACCCTCCTTCCTCCTGCCATTGTCTCCAGAGGAAATAAAATAAATTAAAGTAAATAAATACAGGGGCAAAAAAGAGGGAATAGTAATAATAATTTTTAAAAAGTTTAAAAAATAAATAAATAGAGAAATACAAAAGTTTTTCCCTCCTCAGCATCACCACCATCCCCATATCTTACTCCAAGTTGTATTTTTGACGCTTGCATATTTGAGTACTTTTGCATTGTCTTATATTCACAGCTTCCCCCTGAAAATGTCGAAAATGTCGAATTTACCACCTTTCCTTGCTCACAGCTTTGAATTTACCTGCAATTCTTGTTAAATTTTTGACTCTGGGTCTTACGCGTAGTCTTCAAAAATGTTGCGTAGCCATTTTTCGACAATAAAAGACACAAATGAATACCGCTTGCTGTGGTGAAATACTACAATGAAGAGGTTACGCCAGCAGCAGAGAATCAGTTTTGGCAATTTTGAACAGAAAGTCAATGCAAAAAGTACTACTATGGAGTCATTTTAGGTGAATATTGCAGTTTAAAATGACCGCAATGCAAAATAATAAAGTACATGTGTGATTGTTTCATTCTAAATACCTCAAAAATGCTCCATATGTCTTTTTAAATTATATCCATCGCTGATATCCAGTTCCCAGACATGAATGAAGCCGTATGGAAAGTTCACCATTTGGGAAAAACAACTACAATTTTGTGTGTTTGTGTAAAATGTGTCTTCCCCAGTACAGATATATTGTATTGATGCGTTGCAGTATCTGTACGCACGGCTCTGTTAAACTTCTGTCTGAGCTTCATTTTAATACAGTCTGACAGGAAAACAACGGACTTCGTTGGAACTACGGCATGTGAGCTGATTTTAAACAAGTCTTTCTCACGTAAATTTACTCTCACAAACTGTCGAGCGTTACGGTTTCTTCTAGTCGCTCTCACCTTTTGGTTGAAAATCAAACTCCTAAACAGGAACGTGAACGCTCGTATCGATCACAGGCTCCTTAAAATGTGCAGTTTGAATCCATTTTGTAGTTTTCAGACGAGCTAAAAACCTGGTCTCTCTCGTGATTCTAAAAGAAGCAATAACTTTTCCATGGAGATTTCCACCAGAAATGTTACGAAGTGCATTTTTAAGATCCTGTAAAATGCAAAACTGATTCTTGAGCTTTAAGATATGCAAGAATGTTGTCCCTTCTTCAAAAACAGACCTGGAGTTGTGTTTTGTTTCATTCACACATTTGAGTAATCCTGCATTATCCTAAAATATTCTGTTCCAACTTGTGATGTGTGATTGTGATTTTTTAACTTTTATTGGCCACAAATGAATTCACATCAGCAGTGTCCTGAGACCGGACCTTCACATAATTTATATATTTACTTTTTTTTTTTTTTTCCCTCTTCCTTTTACTAGAAGAAAAAAAACAAAAAAAAAACAGCTAACTTTGACAGAAAATGTTTCATTCTGCAGGGTTCCCACGGTCATGGAAATCCTAAATAGTAATGGAAATTGTTATTTTGCAGACCTGGAAAAGTCATGGGATTTTGTCAATTCAATGAAAGTGTTGGAAAAGTCATGCAATTTTAGTATCTCTTTCAGGCAACTTCAGTGTTTTGTTAAGTTCTCATTAGATTATCATGATTATTTCTGAACGTCTGCACCTTTTGTTTAAAAGAGAAAACAATAAATGCACTGACAGTATTTTGAAGGTTAAAAAAAACTATAATACCAAACCATAAAGTGAGTGGAAAAGGTTAACATTTCATATTTAGCCCTAAAAGTCTGATCAATTCTATACATGTAGGTGCCGTAAAGTCATGGAAAATTCATTTTAGGTCATGAAAAAGTCATGGAAAAATTTTGAAATTTTGTCAGTCAGAGTGGGAACCCTGATTCTGCACTCTTCTCTCTCATTTAATGTCTCTCTCTTTTTTAATTTTATAATGATTATTTATGTTTTGATTTGTTTGTAGTATGATGTTAATGTATTTCTTATTCTGTAAAGTACTTTGAATTACTTTGTGTACAAATTGTGCTATACAAATAAACTTGGCTTACCTTTAATCTTTAGTTTTGAAGAGACTGAAAATTTCAGGATTAAAATTATCCAAATGATTCCAGTGGAGGTGCATAAACTTTAAAACACAGTGGGTTTCTCTGAATGAAACAAAACTCAACTCCGGGTATGTTTTTTTTAATCAAGAAACAACATTTTAACACAGATCAGAAAATAGAGTAACATAGACTCTTTAATCTAACCACTGTACTTCTGGATGTTAACATATACTACCAATTTCCGAAAAAACCTTATCTGGCATTTTCACTTTTACTTCTTCCGAGCCTAAATGTCAAATACTGTGTACTTTGTGGCACAGTCAAAGGTAACTGCTTTGCATACAATTCACCAGCTCATCTCAAAATGTCACACAGGTTTGGCCCCTTCCCCCTCCCGTCCAAAAGAGGCAGGGCTGAATCTCTGTGCAATGCAGTGGTGGAAGAAGTACTTGATTTTGTTTAGCAATAAAATACTAAAGCAAAAGTATCACATGACAAAAAGTAAAAGTACCAGTTTAAAAATCTACTTAAAGAGTTAAAAGCAAAAGTATTGGGTGCAGATTCTGAGATCTAATAAGCTCGATTCATGCTGACATCACAAAACCAGAAGATGACGACTTCCTTTGGACTCTGTTGGTGATAGTTCGTCAGGCTGGTGCCACCTAGTGCTTCTGCTCATTTTCATTTCTCTCCAGCGACTAGGTCAGGAATCAGAATACACTAGACAATTGGCCAATCAGTGAAGAGCTGTGAAGCCATGACGTCAAACTCGAGCGTCTGTCTGGGTCCCTTTTGTGGAGCAGCACAACAGTAAACAAAGTGGTCGAGATGGATGTAGACGAAGTCAGACATTCTGTGTTGGCAACGATTCCCGAGATCGAGGACTAAAAGCCACAACAAAAAGAATGTTTGTTGAATTTTATCAAGGGGAAAGACGTTATTGCCCTTCTTCCTATGGGATGTTGCATTACATACGACACGACTAAACAGCAGCGATTATTTAAATAAAAAAGTAGCTGCCTTTCGAACGAATCCTAATGCTGGGAGGTCAGACGATTTCCATGAAGTGAAACCAGTTGATGAATCAGGCTAGGCAATAGTAGCTCTGACAAAATCTAGGAAATCTAAGAAAATGGCACAGTTTCATTCATCTAGATGTCATTGTAATTTTTTTTTCTTTTTTCCTATATATATTGCCTATTGATTTGTGTATTATAATTTATCTAACTTAATAAATAATAATATAATATTAATAAGAAAAAAGATGTCATTGTAGTGTTCCGTTAAGTTTGACAGATCAACAGTTACAACCAGCTGCCTGTAAGTGACACTGAACATGGGATTAGAGTCACGTTCCCCTTGGAAAGCTTTGTCAGACTATGAAGACGCTGCTGTTGAATCCACAGTTTATCACATGCCCAGTGTAGTAACTACAGTGGAAGTTTCCAAACATCTTCCGGTAACCATGAACAGGGCCTATAAAGCTTCAAATGTTGTGATTGTGATTAAAAAAATAAATAAAAATTGTGCTGATTTTTTTTCTAGCTGCTTTTGTTTGCTCAGACAACAGTTGTGTTAAAAATAAACCCCTCAGGCTTTTCACCAGGTCTCAAACAATAATAAAAAATATTTTTACTTTTTGTAATAAATTAAAAGTAAGAGTGTCAACATTAACATTAACTTAAAGGTGCACTGTGTAACTTTCCAGCAGAGGATCTGTGACCCAGGGTCCTGCACCAGATCGGGTACCAACAAATAGCTGCTGAAACAAGCGGGTTTTAACGTTCTGGAATTGTGGGCGGGTAGTAGAGATGCGCGGATGGGCTATTTTTTCATCCGCAACCGCAACACAAAACTCATCATCGCCCGCTGTCCATTTTGCACCGAAGGTTTTCAAAACAGCACCCGCCCGCCATCCGCCGATTGATTTTAGATTTTAGAACAATCATACAGCAAACAAACCAAGGAGCCTCGATAAAAATGCTAACTCTATAGCTCATTCATTCCAAAATTCGCTCAGCGTGTATGTTCACATTCTTAATTGTCCGTAACAACCCCAAACTTACCTGGTTTTCTTGCGCAGCTAATTAATTGACAACGTTTTTCCGAACTAGGCTATTTTTGAACCTTCTTGCCTTCGTGTTGGATGTTGTTACATTCTGAACATTCTGCCATTGCCCGATGTTATTTCAAAGTCATAGCCTCACTCCATCCGTCTTTCTTTAAGTTTTAAATCCCCCGAGTGGCAGTCTACGCTATAATGTCTGCGTGTTTTAAAATATATCTGATATCGAAACAAAAAAAAAAAAGCATAACTAAATAAATATGGCCCTATAGCCACTTATGTGTTAGCAAACAGCTGAAATAAATTAGAAATAATAAAATAAACTGCATATAATATGTGCCTCGTAAACCTTAGGCATCAATAACCCGACACAACCTTAACCTTCAGAACATAAACACGAGGTCATTAAGGACATGACGTACACTTCATACTTCAAACATAGACAATGACACTCGTCTTTTCAGATGTAGGTAACAATACTAACAAGAACTTTTTTTTTTTTTTTTTTTTTTTTTTTTTTTAGTAGTTAAACCGCCACCCGCCCGAATTTAATTAAAATATAATTTTTCATCACGTCATCCGCCCGACCCGCGGATTAACCGCGGTTGTAACCGCAATCCGCGCATCTCTAGCGGGTAGTGATTACACACGGGCAGGTCAGGTCTAAACCAGGACTAATCTTGAGAGAACCCAGAGCCAGCGGAGCAAGTTGTCCACAAAGCGTGATTGGGCGATTGCTGTGTGGGGTGCGGAGCTAAGCGCAACCATCACAAGTTTACGAGTATTTATTTCATGCTCAGCTACAGCCAAATATGCATGAATTTCCCAAATATACATGGATTTCAATCCTATGCGTATGAATATTTCTGAAAGCTTTCGTACTCTGTACTATTGCCTATTCAGTCCTCATTTAGCGTCGTTGTTCGTTGAGAGGCGCATTGAAAAAATAAATAAATAATGTGCTTTAGTGAGAAAGCTTTTACGATTTGTGTGTGATTTATCACGGCACGGGCAGGTGAAGGGTGGAATATTAACGGGTTTAACTTTGATATGATCTCCAAAAATGGACCCGTGCAGGACTCTTCTGCAGCCTGCTTGTTTCTGTGACTATGTCATTGCTCTGCCTGGAATGTTCCACAGTATGACATTAAACATTAAACAGCTCTACCTTATGTTTATTCAATTACAGGTGGTTTAATATCTCAAAAATACCTAGAAAAACAGGCATTCTGACTGTGAGCGGGGTCGTCTCTCCACAGATTTGACCTGTAACTTGGTCTGGTTTGGTCTCCATGAAGATAGAAAGGTTTAATAACATACTGTGAATCATTCCAGCAGTGACTCATGCACCTTTAAATACAGAACCTGACCACTTTCACTTCGTTACTTTCCACCTCTGGTACAATGTTTATTCCAAGTTCAAACGGGAAGTCTATATTTATGTCCCTGTCCCCTCCCCCCGCTCAGATCCGTCCACAGAGATTTGATTTCCCCAGTCCAAAAATAGCAGCACGAGGCAGAGAATGTTCAGTATTCCCCAAACAAATAAAAGACAACAACGCAATTTTGTTTCCAGCTATGTTCTGCCATGTTTTCGTTCTCATTTTTCAAACTTGTGGATTGCCTCTGGTGATCGACTACCAGCTACACGACGTGGAGAGCTTGTTTGAACAATGTTTTTATTTCATTTTTTGTTTTGTTTTCTTGTGAGATTTGAAAATAGAAAAGTAGTGCGCTGTTTTTGCCTCAGTCTTAGTATTATTGTTTTGTGAAATCTTGTCAACATCTTATTTATTGTCTGGCTACAGCTGATATTATAGAGCGTCTTTAGAAATGGAAAATGTAAACTTATTTGGGTAGATGTGATGATTTTCATGCTAAAGTAAAGGTCCTATATTACACACAATGGATTCTCGTGAGCTTTAAGTCATGTTATGATATTGTTACCTCATCAAAAACAAACCTAGAGTTGTGTTTTTTCATTCATACATTTGAGTAATCTTTTATTATTAGGCTGTGTACATCTCCAAAGCTCAAAATGCTCTTATAGCATCAAAAAATGTGTAATATAGGTCCTTTTAAACAGTAATTTCTTGATAATCTAATATTTTGGTTTAGCATTTCACTTTTTTAACATTCACTGTTAAGTTTTTGCACCTATTGAAATCAGTTTTTAAAGTTCAGTTACATTATTTTAAAAATCAGAAAGATAGAAAAAGATACAAATACATTATGAGGTTCTTTTTCCAGACCAAGAGTTTGTTTTCATACCTGACCTGTTTGGATTGTTCACTCTTGGTCTTCCTCAGAGTCACGTGATGTTGCTGTGACGTGTCCGGTCAGCTGATTTATACAGGTTTTTGGCGCTGTCTTCATTTTTGTCTTTTCATTTTGAGTCCATTTTTGGAGACTCGTCGCCCGTACCTGCGCAGTACAGCACCGCACCCACCCGTTAACCCCTGATTTGATCAATGTTAAACCCGCACTCGCCAGGATCCGACACACACAGATTAAAAGCGTTCTAACGACTTACGACTTCAAGAATTACAATCGTGAAATGAAATCAAATGGTTACACTTTCTTCAGTACGAATACAAATTCACAGACGCAACTCCACTGTCATCACTTCACAGGCATTATTTTCTGAGCAGAAGAAACACTGAATGAGATCCTGGACTTTTGTGACGCACACATCACGGACTGAACCAAAACTAACCCAGAACTAAACCAGGACTAACCTAGGACTGGTTCCAGGAAAGAACCAGGAGGACTAAACCAGGACTGAACTAGGATTAAACCAGGACTAAACCAAGAGTAAACCAGAACTGAACCAGGACTGAACCGGTGGAGGTGCGCCGAGCTCCGCACCCCACAGAGGTAAGCGTAGCCATCACCCAATAGCACTTTGCGGACAACCTTCTCCATGGGCTCGGGTTCTCTCACTCTTAAATCCAAGATAAGTCCTGGTTTAGGTCTGGTTTAGACCTGGTTTAGTCCTGGTTTAGTCCTGGTGTAGTCTTGGTTTAGTCCTTATTTAAATTTCTGTATTTCAGTTTCCTCTTTAATCCAGCGATGATGTTTGTTTTCCTCTGTCCCAGTGACGTTTGCTCTGTCCCAGTCCATAATGTGGTTCTCTCTTTTTACAATGGTCAGAAATGGCCGATTTGAGTTGTTCCTGTTCTGCTTTGTGTTTCGTTGCTCGTGTACACACCTTTGCTGTTTCCCTCTGAGCAAGACCGCTAGTGAGTAATCGAAACTGTCAGGTATGGAAACAAACTGTTGGTCTGAAAAATGAACCTAATAACATAGATTATCAGAAGACCAAACGAACCTCACTGGACTAAGGCTACGTTTATATGACGACGAGCTGAACAGAAGACGCAAAAGTGGCGCCGTGTCTTCACTTTTTATTCCGCATTTAGACTCTAGAACTTTAGAAGCTTTAGAACTCAGAGTGCATATGGCGACGCGAAAGTACGTGGAATTCAATTGGGTATTGCTAAGTGGTGATGTATGTGACGTAAACGCGTACACGACGTGAGCAGATCTGACCAGAGTTTTGCGTCTTGGGCAGTGTAGATGGAAACACTACGGCGGAGAGTGTTCAACTTTTCCACTCTGGAGGGTGGTTTCAGATTTTGACATTTTTAAGCCCCAAAAATGCCATCACCGTCTAAATTAAAGGCACTTCCAATAAAATATTTTGTCGTTTTTACCCTTTGTCGTTCTCGTGTAAACAGGCTCTTAATACACATAGCTTTTAACTCATTGTTAGTATTCACACGCATGCATTTTTCCACACTTGCACATCTTTAGAACAGCTTTTTATGACTGGGAAGTGAAGCAGAGTGGATCCCCCATGCTTAGTCAACGACCTGTCATCCCAAAGTGTAATATAACCATCTTACAAATAGATGATGACAGCCCTTACCGGTAAGTTAGTCGCATAATACTGTTTTTGCAGTAGGTAATGAGGCTTTAATATTGCAGTGTTGACACATGCTTATACCTCAATGTCATCTTTCATCTTGCAGACAAAATGGCAATACAAAATTATACTCTCTCATCAAGTCATATATTTTTGTGTTATTTTTACAGTTTTAAATTGTATTCGCATTCATTTTTTACTCATTTAGGTGCGAAAATACTCAAAACAATAACTAGATCAACTGTTTTTTGCTATTTGACTTTTGGTTCTAAATGGGATTTCCAGATCTGTGCTCTATATTTACAAAATGTGGTTCCTCAGTTTTGCATACATGTCTTTTTTTGCGTAGATATTTGAATAATTTTTGTAATAAAGCTCGAGTTTGTCTCGTGTTTTGACTCATCCAAGGGTAAAGCAATACCAAGACCGTTGCCATAGCGATCAACAATAAAAAATAAATAATAATCATCTTTTGAATGCTGGACAAAGGCGTTACATTTCACATTACAAGAAATACACAAATACTGTATCTAGACAACAGGATTATGAGCTTGAGTTGGTCACTTTAGGCCATAGTCTTTGAAAACTACACAAAAACTGCTCTTCTGTCTGCGATCCAAAATCCACAGTTGTCCTTTGCGTGTTCAGACCTACGCAGACTTCCTTCTCGGTTTAATCCGGGCTCTTCCTCTCCGCTCCGTCTCACACTCGCCATCTGCCATCTTGGAAACCTGCCCTGAGTTTTTGAGCGAGACCAAGAGTCGTTTTGTTGCCTGGTTACAAATCAAAAATAACAAATTATTAATGACATAGATCAAAGTGAACCCTCCAGTATGTCTTGTAACTGCTGTGGTGCTACACAATGGGGTATTTATGGGTTTTATTTTCTTTCTTTTATATGCAGGAGGACGTTTTTGGACACTTAAAAGTCCAGTATTATGTAAAATTGAGCTTTAAACCATGTTACCTCCTCAAATTTACACCTGGAGTTGTGTTTTGTTTCATTCACACATGTTGGAGTAATCCTTTATTATTAGTCTGTTACATTTCCTGAGATCAAGATGCTCAGTTTCACCTTGTGATGTCATGAAGTGGTAGTTTTCGAGTTAACAGCTACATTTAACCTTTTGTTCAGTGGAGATTGGCAATTCCAGGACTGAAATTATCCAAATGTGAAGTTGTATGGTGTTTAATGGTCCGTTCGTTTATCCATCCGACTCGGAGGTTCGAGGACGTTGTCTCAACCTGCACAGGCTCTTGATATCTGCAGTACTGTCCTATAGTGACCTGCGACATGAGGGACCAGGACTGAACCAGGACTAAACCAGGACTAAATCAGGACTATACCAGGACTGAGTGTCGGGATTAGAGGTCAGCGTAGAGTGCGCGTCAAGGAGGTTTGAGAGGCAAAAGTTCAGAAGTCCTGAGTCCTTAAGTCTGGTAAAAGGTCAGTCCGTTAGTTTTTTAGTTGGTTTCCTGGTTTAGTCAGTCTGGTTTAGTCCTGTTTGGTTTAGTCTGGTTTAGTCCAGGTAGTCCTGGTTTAGTCCTGGTTTAGTCCTGGTTTAGTCCTGGTTTAGTCCTGGTTTAGTCCTGGTTTAGTCCTGGTTTCAGTCCTGGTTTAGTCCTGGTTTAGTCAGTCCTGGTTTAGTCCTGGTTTAGTCCTGGTTTAGTCCTGGTTTAGTCAGTCCTGGTTTTAGTCCTGGTTTCAGTCCTTCAGTCCTGGTTTAGTCCTGGTTTATTAGTCCTGGTTCCTGGTTTAGTCCTGGTTTAGCCCAGTCCTGGTTTAGTCCTGTCCCTGGTTTAAAAAATCCCCACTACACCACTGGTTAAAGGCCTGTATTTTCTCTGTATTTTCATAGTAAACTGAAAGTCAAAATAATTATTATAAATTATTAATCGCTATGGGAACCGTGTTGATTTTTTTTTTTAATCATTGCGAAACCTTTGCATAGTGTACGTATTAGTCACTCAACACTCACTGTAGCTCTCTCTCGGTACAGTAAGCGCCTGTATTTTTCCAGTATTTTCGCTGTAAATCAAATGTCACAAATAATTAATGACGCCGTCCAAATCGAAGCCATCTGTGCGGATTTACACTGCTATTACCACCACTAAAGCGCTAAGACCTGGGCTGTATAACTCCATTTTGTGGTTTTCCTGGGTCTCCGGGCCCGGGACTATAATTGGACCCACCACATGTTGTAAGAGGGGGCCTCGCTGTCACGGAGCAGTTGGCGCAAACTTAAGCTCAAACGGGGAAAGCCCAAACCCATGCCAGGGAAAGGTTGACTGGACTACCCCACGTGACCCCCGCCGGATCCGTCACCGCGGGCACAGCGAGGGAGACACTTCCTGTTTTGTCCAGCTGCTGCCATGGCGACCGGGTGTTTACAGTACAGGCAGTTGGCAGGGGAGGAATAACAGGCAGATGACACCCTCGTATGCTCATGCCTATTTATAAGCGCTGCCAGGAAGAATGCTCTGCTGCTGCTGCTGCTGCTGCTGCTGCTGCCGGGGCTGCTGCTGCACTGTAAAAAGTGTTCTCAAACTTTTACACAAACTCAAACGCAAATGTCTTTCCTAAAGCTATGAATAAAGCGAGATCTTTATCAAGGAATAGGCCGACAATTTGGAATACAATAGGAGGAAAGAGGCTGTGTAAGGACTAAACAAGGATTAATTAGCAGGACTCGAATGATTGTCTAATTGTCTAAACCTAATACAATTTTGACACTCTATTTATTTTATTTATTTTTAGTTTTTTACAATTTGTCATATTTTCTGACTTGATGATGTCAAAAAAGGCAGGAAGAGACTGTATAAGGACTAAACAAGGAATAATCACCAGAATTCGGATGATTTTGTGTGAGAAAAGTATTTGAAAAGTATCTGAAACTTCAAAATTCTTTATTACTTTTTTTTTTCTTTACTATTTTAAATGTCATATTTTCAGTTTACCTTTAGACTTGATGAAGGTTATAGGGAAAAAGAGGTCGCATAAGGATTAAACAAGGAACAATCACCAGAATTTGGATGATTTTGTGTTTGAAAAGTATCTGAAAAGTGTCTGAAACCTCAAAATTTTTTATCACTTTTTAAAAAAACTATTTTAAATGTCATATTTTCTCTGTACCTTTAGACTTGGTGAAGTTTATAGATGAAAAGAGTCTCTATAAGGCCTAAACAAGAAATTGTCACCAGAATTCAAATTATTTTGTGTTAGAAAAGTATCTGAAAAGTATCTGAAGCAACAAAATTCTCTATCACTCCTTTTTTAAACTTTATTAAATGTCACATTTTCACTGTACTTTCAGACTTGATGAAGGCCATAGGAGGAAACAGACTGTATAAAGACTAAAGCCCCGTCCACACTAGTACATATTTGAGTCGTTTTTGTTGTGGACGCAGTGTTCGTCCACAGTTATGCGATGGAAAACGGCTCCAGAGGTGGAACGCTCTGGTGCTGACAGCTTCCACGAATTCATCTGAGTACGGATCTGATCTGGCACTGTGTGGACACCTGAAAACGCTGATACACTGACATAGGAGCTCTAGTTGCGTCCTTATTGAACCATGTCACTGTGACTTGTGCAGATTCGCTGGGTTTGGGGTGGAAAACTGTTTAAACAAACCAAAGACAAACGGGAAACAGTGTAGCGAGAACTACTTACACAGAACAGACTCACCATCAGCAGAACACCCCTCTGTCACAGAAAGAACACTCATATTCTACTGAGTCATGTCCTTTTGAAGTCCGACAGAAGCTGAAACACATCACCACACAATAGAGAGTTGTTTTTTGAGCGCTTAGTTTATGCAAATTAGCCATGTGGTTTTAAGTTTCATTTCTGTAAAACATAAACAAATATGCTCAAAGCTGTGTGGATAGGGAAGGAATAGTTAGTTACAGCAAATAGTTTCCGATACAGTGATACGGTGATACGTTTAAACAAGTAATAATCACCAGAACTCGAATGATTTTGTGTTAGAAAAGTATCTGAAACTTCTAAATTCTTTATCACTCTATTTTTATTTTATTATTATTACTTTTTTGTAGTATTTAAATGTCACATTTTCACTGTACCTTGAGACTTGATGAATGTTGTGGACTTTATTTGAGATAAATTAGTAGCTCCCATTTTACCAGCTTTACATCTATGACTGTAAAAACTGTTCTCAAAGTTTTACACCGACTGAAACAAAATATGAATAAAACCAGATCTTTATCAAGAAATATAATTTAATACAACAGGAGGAAAGAGACTGTATGAGGACTAGACGAGGATTAACAACCAGGACTCAAATGATTTTGTGCCAGCCATAATATAACCTGAAACATAATACATTTAATTTAATTTAATTTTTTATTTTATTTTTTATTTTATTTTATTTTCTGGATGAATGTTATAGGAGGAAAAGAGACTATATGAGGCCTAAACAAGAAATAATGAGCCAGATTTTGTGTTAAAAAGTATCTGAAAAGCATCTGAAACTTAAAAATTGTCCATATTTTTTATTTAATTACTATTTTAAACGTCATATGTTCACTGTACCTTCAGACTTGATGAAGACTATAGACATGATTTGAGTTAGTTCTTGTAGTAGTCTTTATCTTTTGTGTTTAGTTCAGTTTTTCTCTGTATCTTTTGATTTAGAGGAGTTTTTATCTTGTTTTAACTCTCCTCACATTTATCTTTTTCACATTCCTTATAGTTTGCGTTCACGTTGTAGAATTCGGTGATATCATACATTCAGATGCAGGGAAGGGCCCCACGTAACGTCAAGGAAAAATCACTGTTTATGGAAGAAATGTCTAAATTTATGACCCACAGATGTTGTACCTTATCATTATTTGTCAGTGTTCCATATTAATTCTGTGGTTTGAAGTCATTTCAGCTGACAACTTTCACACTTTTGGGGTTGAGTAATGGCACCGCCTTCTGAAGCTTTTGTTTGTTTATAGTGACAGAAAACACCCTGAACTTTGTGCCAGGTTAAAGGGCCCACACTGCACTATTTCTCACATTTAGCTTGTTTTTTTCTCAAACAGGAAACACTCTGTTCCACCTTGTGATGTCATGTGGAACAGAGCATTTTGAGGTTTGGAGATATAAACATACTCGACATTCTCAAACCATAGAAATCTGGAAGGTGAACCCAACTTTGTGGAAACCGCATTAGGATTCGTTCGCTCGACAGTAGGCAGGTACTTTTTTTTATTTAACCAATCGCTCCTATTTGGTCGTGATGTATGTAATGCGAAGCTAACTGGACTAACTGGTATATTAAGCTTTTCCCAAAATAACTCAAAAGTTTTCCCCTGATAAAGTTCCGAAATCCTCGATTTCGGGAATCAACACAAATGTCTTGATTGGCTAACTCAGGGAAAACTGTCTTTTGTTAAATTTTTGATGAATGAAACTCTTTCTTTTACAAAATATTATAATATTATGAACAACCTGAAACTTTAAGAAAAATACAATTTCAACACAATGTTTTAACATGAACTTGTTTAACATTAACTTGTATAAATAGGAATAAGTACATTTTTCTTAGAAAATCCTGCACTCGGCTTCACTTTTCTCATGTTGAACATTTTGCTGATGAGGGTGTCACGGTCAACAGTCAAAACGATCGTCCTTTAAGAGCGTTTAGCAAGGCAAGGCAAGTTTATTTGTATAGCACAATTCGTACACAAAGTAATTCAAAGTGCTTTACAGAATAAGAAATACATTAAAATCATAATAAAAACAAATCAAAACATAAATAATCATGAAGATTAAAATTAAAAAAAGAGAGACATAAATTGGAGAGAAGAGTGTGGAATGAAAACCTTTCAGTTATATAGTTTGGAAAGAGACAAGTCTTCATTTGTGCTGCTCTGGTGGGAGGGGCCACGTACAGAGGCGCTGGAGACACTGCTGTGATAAGCACCACAGAAAATTAACAATATTTTTATAAAAAAATAAAATTAAAATATTTTAGTAGAAAATCTGCCGAGGACCGGTCTTGGAGGGCCGGATCTGGCCCCCGGGCCGCATGTTTGACACCTGTGGTCTAGTGTATTCCGATTCCTGAACTAGTCGATGGAAAGAAATGAAATTGAGCAGAGGCACTAGGTGACGCCGGTTTGGCTAGTGAGCAACAGATGTTTACAATAAAAAAATAAATAATAAAAACTGGATGGATGGATAATAAAAACTATGTTAAGAAGAGAAAAATAAGGATCAGCAATAATGAATTCATTAGTTAAAATTAACGCATTAATGCTCACTGAAGCATGGACCCACAACTAATTTTCTCTTCTGCATTACTTCTTGCGTTTTGACCAATCAGAGTGGGGCTCGGCTAAGTCTTAAGATCGTTTTATAGTTCTGCCGCCGCCTTGTCACCATCGTTTTTGATTTATGGACCACACTAGGAGGTTAGGATATAGAAATGGCGTTCATGATCGTTCGTTCAAAATGAAGCGGGGAAAGAGGAGTACCAGAAATGTATGTAGAGCGGCGGCAGAGAGGACCAATCACAGCCCTTATTTTCTGTGTCGCTTTTCCTAGTTAGTTAAAAAGTGTTGTAGTTAAAGGCGGAACACAATGTCGTTAAAAAATGTCAAAGGTACAGATCGGTCGACACAGACACTCTTCAGAAAGGGTTCACGATTTGACACATGACCATAGACTGGGCTTTCCAAAGTTAATGTTTAGGCACTGTGAGGATTTACTTTTTTTAAGTTTATGCTGTGAAAATAGAAAAGAATCCCTACAAAATCTGACATTTGTGAAAATTGTCGATGCCCTGTCAGCCAAACACGGGAAGTTTGAAGCTGCAGTACCAATGGATCTGCCTCTAGTCTGTCTGGATCTGGAACAGAGTGGGAATGTCTTATCCAGTTTTTAATTATAGATCCATGACTCAAACGTGTGAATGAAACAAAACACAACTCTGGGTTCGTTTCTGATGCGGTAACAACGCCGAAAAGCACAAATTAAAGCTCGCAAAAGCCAATTATGCGTAATATAGGACCTCGAAACTACAGGGACTCAGGCGTGCGTATAGTTTTACAGTGCGGGTGTGTGTACGGGACGGCCTGAACGGTCTGGACAGTGACAGAGGTCTAAATGAGTTCTGAGGAAGCCGGTCTCCATGGCAACGCCTCAAACAGCGATGACTAAACGTCCCCAGAGCGAGCGCATTATAATTCACTGCCGTATCTTTATATAATCACGTCTGAGAAATGAGGATGTCTCTGTGTAACATTTACCGGATATGTGCGGCGCAGGAAAAACATTAGTAAACAATTATTTATTTATGCGCTCTTATGTTTGTGTTTTATTTGAATCTGAATGCATTTTGACGCGGGCTTTTTCCACGGACCGTGACAGATATCGTAAGAGAAAAGCAGGTTATTTTGGCTGCGGCGTGTTTTGCTATTACAGTCCGCATAACGACATGTATGCAGAGGCTATTCTTGACTCCGCTTTCTTACTGTGGAGCGGTTGGTGGTTAGATTCCGCATTTGAATCGTGCATGCCGCCCCTGTGTCCTTGGGCAATACACTTCCCCTACTTTGTCTATGTAAAAGTCGTGGTTGGAACGGATCATGTGTAGGCACAGACTGACACGGAGATGAAAAGCAATAAATAAATACAAAATATATAAATAAAAACACTGTGTTCTGAAGTATTAAAGGTGCACTGTGTAACTTTTCTGGTTCTGGGTTTCTTTGCTTGGAATATTTCACATTATGGCATTGAATTTCTTGTGTTTATTAATTTACAGATGTTTTATTGCCAAAAATAGATGCATGATCTTCAACTTGTGTTTATCTCCAAATGCATCCTGAATTTGTGGGGGTTAATGGTGATTTAATGCATGGTGCTGAAATGGTTTTATTTATTTTATTTTTCCTTGGTTTAGTGGGCCCCAGACCTGGTTTAGGTTTTTAGATGCCTGGTTTAGACCTGGTTTAGACCTGGTTTAGACCCTGGTTTAGTGGTTTAGTCCTGGTTTAGACCTGGTTTAGTTCCTGGTTTAGTCCTGGTTTTAGACCTGGTTTAGTCCTTTTAGGGTTTAGTCCTGGTTTAGACCTGGTTTAGACCTGGTTCCTGGTTTAGTCCTGGTTTAGACCTGGTTTAGACCTGGTTTAGACCTGGTTTAGACCTGGTTTAGTCCTGGTTTAGTCCTGGTTTAGTCCTGGTTTAGTGGTTTAGAGTCCTGGTTTAGATTTTTAGACCTGGTTCCTGGTTTCAGTCCTGGTTTAGTCAGTCCTGGTTCCTGGTCCCTGGTTCATGGTTCCTCAGGGTCACTATCGGACAGTCCTGCAGATATCATGAGCCTGTGCAGGTTGTTTTCACCGTTGCCAATAGCTTCAGTTTGACATTTAATTTATAGGATTTTTTATATTTGTTATTGTGTCATTTTTTATTTCACTTGAAGAGAACTGGGTGGACGATGTACCCCCGTGTACCACGCCCCTGATTCTAGGCAAAGCAATAACTTAGGAAGAGTTATTGCTTATGAAGAGTTCAACAGATGTCTCCATTCTGAAAAATTGCCAAAAATGATATATCTCTGTCTTACCATCTTCTATATGTATTATCAATTAATATAATATCTACTGGATTTTACAAAGCGTACCAAAAAAGCCTTCAATTATTATTATTATTATTATTATTATTATTATTATTATTATTATTATTTATTTATTTTATTTATTTTTTATTTATTATTTTATTTTTATGGCTCTTTTTTTTTTTTTTTTTTTTTTTTTATAAATGAACATGGGCTTTCACCTAAGAAGCAACGTAGTAATCTAAAAAATAATCATATTTATAGAAAGAATAATTCAACTTGAAAAATTAGAAATGAGTTGCAAATTAAAACAAATTATTACATGTTTTGACCCAGATAAAGTCCTCAAAATGTTTTCCGTCACTGCATGTTTAGTCTGGGGCAGGAGCCAGTCTAATTACACAATAGCCGTGTTTAATCACCTGCTCCATGTATCATGTAGGATGTATAGGAGGAGCTATAGATTAAAAAGCCTGTGTGGATGTGAATAGCTGCAATTATACGGCAATTTTCTACCAACACTCAAGAGCCCTTCTATAAAACATCTAATCACCCCGAAGTCCTCAGACCCTCATGTGAGCAATAAGGAGAGGCAACATGGAGTCTGCGCACGGGGAGGTCTACAAACTGACACAGCCGGTGTGAAAAACAGCTCAGCCTAGTGCTATTAAATTAAATAAAGTAAATTTGTGTTCATTTAGTTTCAGTGTAGGTTATTTTGGTCTGTCATATGTTTTGGATGACCCATGATCTGTATAGGATGTGTTCTTATGGCCTCAAAACAGTCTACTTATACTTAAAGGTGCACTGTGTAACTTTTGTGGTACAAGTTCAGCACCTGGTTGTTTTTCCGGTAACGCGAAAACAGCTCTTGCAGCCGAGTGTGAAGCAGCTGGGATAAAGATCAGCTCCTCCAAATCCGAGGTCATGGTTCGTGACCGGAAAAAGGTGGCTTGCCCTCTGCGGGTGGGTGGGGAGTCCTTGCCTCAAGTAAAGGAGTTCAAGCGTCTCGGGGTCTTGTTCAGGAGCGAGCTTGAGGATGAGAGATTGACAAGTGGATCGGTGCAGTGTCGGCGATGAGGTCGCTGTATCGGACTGTTGTGGTGAAGAGGGAGCTGAGCACTAAAGGCAAAGCTTTTGATTTACCGTCAATCTACATTCCTGCCCTCACCTTTGGTCATGAGTTTTGGGTAATGACTGAAAGGACAAAGTTACAAGGATACAAGCTCCAAATGAGTTTCCTCCGCAGGGTGGATGGCCGCTCCCTTAGAGATAGGGTGAGGAGCTCAGTTACATGGGAGGAGCTCGGAGTAGAGTCGCTGCTCCTCCACGTCGAGAGGAGCCAGCTGAAGTGGCTCAGGCATTTGTTCTGGATGCTTCCTGGGCGCCTCCCTTGCGAGGTGTTCTGGGCATGTTCCACTGGAAGGGAAGGAGGCCCCAGGGAAGACCCAGGACACGCTGGAGGGACTATTTCTTTCAGCTGGCCTGGGAACGCCCTGGGGTCTCTCTGGAGGAGCTAGAGGAAGTGTCCGGGGTGAAGGAAGTCTGGGAGTCCCTGCTTAGACTGCTGCCCCGGATAAGTGGAAGAAAATGGATGGATGGATGGTTGCTTTTCCCTGGAATGTACCACAGAATAGCATTAAACTTGCTTATTATGTAATTAGTGTTTCATATTGTTTTGTTGTATTCTGCTGTAAGTGGGCTCACCTCTCCACAAACCAGACCTGTAAACTGGCATGGAAGTTGTCTCCATGGAAAACTGTAGCATTCCTGTAGCTTAAAATTGAATTGAAAGAACTGATATTTGAGATATTTACAGACACTTTTTTTCAGATTCACAGGTGAAACATTTCAGTTTGTAGCTTCGGTATAAACGCATTAAACAACTTGGAGCCGTGCGTTCTGCAGTTTTAACTCACAACTCCTCGTTTTTTTAACACTTACATATCAAACAGATCATCTCATACTTGACTCTAAACCCGTCTCTCCTCCCTCTCTAACCCTACTTTATTATTATCTGAATTATATGAACTGACTTTTGGTGCCTCCCCCCTCTGAATAATTCTTAAAAGTTGAACATAAAAGTATATTATGCATGCATTTTTACAAAATCTGAAATAATGAGAGTTCCCGGGCTCCGCAGCGCCAAAGAACCACCTCGTCGTAAAACCAGGCAGTTCTCAATTAGCTCTCATGCTATCATTAACCACAGCTATAAACTATTAATGCTCTCCAGCCATTCCTCATGATAAGGCTTCCCACATTTGAAAAATCCTCATTATGGGATAAATTAGGGAGTTCTCGTCGCTCAAATTTGGTGTCATCTATTTCTTTTACATTTTTTTCCATTCCAAAATAAAGCTTTAAAGGTGCAGTGTGTAACTTTTCTGTTGGAGGGTCCGTCAAAAGCTTGTTTTTCGTTGGATATGTTATTGCTTTGTCTGGAATGTTTCACAAAATGGTATTAAACCTTTTCTATCTTCATGGAGATCAAACCACACCAAGTTACAGGTCAGATCTGCGGAGAGGCGACTCTGCTCACAGTCAGAATACCTGTTTTTCTAGGTATTTTTGAGCGATAAAACCACATGTAATTGAATAAATGTAAGGTAGAGGTGTTTAATGTCATACTGTGGAACATTTTAGGCAGAGCAATGACGTCTCCATGGAGAAAACGGTTTGATTGAACCTCTACAAGAAAAGTTAAAGCTGCACTGTGGCACTTTTCTGGTAGAGAGTCCACTGATTGCTTGACCTCACGTTGTTTTGTTTTTGTTTTGTTTTTTCCTGAAATGGCATTATAGCATTTAATTTAACTCTCATCTCCATGGAAACAAGCAGCTCACATCACCAGGCAAAGATACAGGTCAGATCTGTGGAGAAGTGGACCTTTTCTCAGTAATGTTACATGTTTTTGCAGTAGTTTTAAGAAATAAAAACACCTGTAATTGAATAAACACAGTATATATTTGTTTAATGGCATACTGTGGAACATTACAGACATTACAGGTCAGATCTGTGGAGAAGTGGACCTGCTGACAGTAATATTGCATGTTTTTGTGGTAAATAATTTAATAAATATAATACATATATATTTTCTTAATGCCATATACTGTGGAACATTACAGGTCAGATCTGTGGAGAAGTGGACCTGCTGACAGTAATATTGCATGTTTTTGTGGTAAATAATTTAATAAATACCACATATATATTTTCTTAATTTTCTTAGTACTGTGGAACATCCCAGGCAAAGTTACAGGTCAGATCTGTGGAGAAGTGGACCCGCCCTCAGTAATATTGCATGTTTTTGAGGTAGTTTTGAGAAATAAAAGCGCCTGTAATTGGAAAAAATACAATATATATTTGTTTAATGTTATACTATGGAACATTACAGGTCAGATCTATGGAGAAATGGACCCGCTCACTGTGATATTGCATGTTTTTTGCGGTATTTTGAGAAATAAAAGCACTTGTAATTGAATAAATACATTATATATTTGTTTAATGTCATACTGTGGAACATCCCAGGCAAAGTTACAGGCCAGATCTGTGGAGAAGTGGACATTTTCTCAGTAATATTACATGTTTTTACGGCAGTTTTGAGTAATAAAAACACCAGTAATTGAATAAATACAAAAGATAAGTGTTTAATGTCATACAGTGGAAGATCCCAGGCAAAGCAATAACACGGCGGACCCTCCGTGAGAAAAGTTACACAGTGCACCTTTAATGAAACCTCTTCCTGCGTACACTGCTCTGATCCTCCTCTGTGTAAGCTATGGGGAAGTACACTGTGCTATCAGGGTAAATAAAGGCCTATAGATTGTATGAGTACAGTGGGTTAGCTCATTACATGTAATCCGCTACAGATGGCCGCGTAGGCTGTCTGCAATCTCCACAAAAGTAATTACTCTGTTTGCTCTGCGCCGATGATGATTTTTCAACAATATTTTACTTCGTTTTGGAGTAATCGAGTCCACACAGCTCTATAAATCAGGACATTAAAGGGGCTGTATCCAGTTTGTATCCAGCGTTTCTCTTTTTGATCCTGAACCACGACAGAAAAACACGGTCCTCATACAACAGTGTCTCTAATCGGATAAAACGCTGCCGCTCCCTTCCTTTTGGTTCTCATCTGACAAAAAATGTTGCTCTGTTTTGGTTCAGAGCCTTTAAAGCAGCTTATATTGCACAAAATTGACTCTTGTGAGCTTTAAGTCATGTTCGAATGTTCTTAGCTCCTCAAAAACAAACCTGGAGTTGTGTTTTGTTTCATTCACACAGGTTTGAGTAATTCTGCATTATTATTTTGTTTACGTCTCCACATCTCAAAATGCTCTCTTCCACCTTGTGATGTCATGAAGCGGTAGTTTTCAAGTTTTTTCACCTTTTGTTCAGTAGAAATTGGCAATTAAAGGGCTAAAATTGTCTTGTAAAGGTGTATGCAGTTTAAAAACACAGTGGAGCACTTCCAGTATTACCACATGACATCATAAGGTGGAGCAGACCTTAACTCTTCAGAGTGTGAAATTGAGAAAAATGACTCCAAAGTTTCTGTTTTGTCCAGACAAAAGTATAACAGGCAGGGCTCCCAAAATTTGATGACTAGTCGCTGTAATGAAGAAATATTTGTTGGCAAAAAATATTGAGCTCAGAATTGACCTTTGACTCTTATTTGTCAGTTCCTGTTCTCTGCCTTTGTATCATGAACCAAAAATAGTGCAAAAGGCAAAAGGCTATAACTGACATGATCATTATTTGCTTGATTTTCACCAGACTCCCATCCATTATATGAAAAAACAAGGTCTAGTCCAGGCATGTCCAAACTATGGCCCGGGGGCCAAATGCGGCCCTCAGACATTTTTTTCTTGGCCCTCAGGCTTCCAGGTGAATTGGCCCAAATTTCCTTGCATCAATGAAAAGTAAACTTTTTTACTGCAAGTTTTTTGAAAATCTACCTTGATAAAGCCAATTTTCAATATTTAGTGTGTGGTTTTAAGGATCTTAGCATGAATAAAGACTGATGGTTCATTCTAACATGTTTAAACATGCACATATTTCAGTTATTCGCTGTACTGAGCTCTAGTCTACGGCCCACTGCTTCATTTGTGTTTAGATATGTGGCCCTTGATGAAAAAAGTTTGGACACAGCTGGTCTAGTCAATCATGGCGTTTGTTTGAAATGATATAGAAGAGCTTTGGATTATGTTATTAGGTTCTTTTTTCAGACCAAGAGTTTTGTTTTCATACCTGACACTTTCGACTGCTCACTAGCGTCTTCCTCAGTGTGGTCATGTGATGTTGCTGTGACGTGTCCGGTCAGCTGATTTACACAGGTTTTGGCGCTGTCTTCCTATTGGTGGAGGCAGAACGACAGCGCCATAGTCCCGTGGGCACGTTTCTGTATTTCGATTGCCTCTTTCTATAAACCGGGATGAAGGAGCTTTTTTATTCTCACACACCTGGGATACTGTCCCGAGGAAGTTGGACTGCAGAGAGCGGCAACACTTACACAGTTAAACAGTTTGATAAACAAGTTACTTCACAGTGTAGTATGAATAAATGCACAAAATATTTTGACATTAAAGATAATTTAAGTATAACTGATTACAAAGGTATTTTTATTTAATATCTTAAGACCCTGTGCCAAGGCTGCAACAAAAAGAACAAGAGGTGAGAGGTTGGATTAGAAAATAAAATATATTTATGAACTAAATCACAAAGGAAACATACACTGTTACTGCCTTTTGCCTTTAAACGACTCCTTATTTTTGGTTCATGATACAAAGTACAGGAACTGCCAATCTGGAGCTCAATATTTTTCACGATATTTATTCACACGATAAAGGAGGTCTCAAATACAAAAAAAATGACATTAATTCATCAACTCATTCTGCCTTTGTAGGAGAGAGTTGTCTGTGTCTGTTTGAGAGAAGAACTCTAAATATTCTGGGTTTGTGCGGTAAACTTGTTGGTCTTAAAACATTCATATTAACCTGCTCTACATGATCAAGGTGTTCTCATTTCACTTTTATGTCTGTAAATCTATTCCTAATATGGAACGTGGCTTAAAATTCACCCCAATGATCTCCATCTGACTGTTCCCAAACTCTATGGGTGACTTCTTCATACAGTCCATGATCCTAACGTAAATGTCCAAAACCAGTGACATTGTCCGGCACCATCCCCATTAGGACCATGACACCAGGTAGATACGAACCTGACCAACTGCTCTTATGTGCGGACAGAGACACGTGAGCTTATGTGCTGTAACGCCAATAATATTCTCCATTTCTTCAAATCACTCCCAAACTGGTCGCTCCGGCTCCATAAACTTAACATGCCATTAAAATGATGTGAGATGACCTTCATAGTCTTCTGCTTTATCACGCTTTATTGGCCCTCCCAGAGCTCGTAGGCATAAACCTGGACCCCCGGCTGCAGTTATACTTGTTACTTTCTAAAGATAGCAGCCGTATTGACGTCTCCTCCACCTCCGCGCTGTGTCCATTGTCGCATCATTTACAGCAGAATACACAATAACGCAACACACAAGCAAACACAAAAATATTACTTTTATGGGATGCTGCTGTCAGTGTTGGTTCATATGAATTCTTAGACATTTTTAGGCAGCTGAATATTTTTTATTCCATGCTGCAAATTCATTACTTAAGGTGCACTGTGTGACCTTTCTGATGGAGAATAAACCACCTGTTTGACTTCATGGAAAAGCGACTGATTTGGTTTAAAATGCTCCACAAATGGTATCAACGGGCCTATATTACAGAAATTGAGCTTTTAGCCGTGTTATAATCCTGTTACCTCATCAAAAAGGTGTATTACCACATGAGATCACAAGGTGGAACAAAGTGTTTTCTGTTTGAGAGAAGAACTCAGTCAAATATGCAAGTTTTCTGTGTTAATCATGAGTGAATGAAATAAAACAACGGCATAACATAGATCAGAAAATAGCGTAATATGGGCCATTTAAGCACATCTATCTGGCGTTTACACACATTCGTTTATTTCAACCTTGACAGTTTTGGCTGCATTCTGCTACACTCTTCAAAAGTGTCAAGTGGTGTTGCTGTAACATGTCTGGTTAGCTGATTTAAATGGATTTTAATGCTCTGAAAAAATACAAGGAAGACAGCGGCATCTGTAGTTTGACTTCTCCAGAATTGTATCCCAGGTGTGAGAAAGTTGGTATGCCCCCTCGTCTCGATTCACTCTCTGATGGGTGCGTTTCTGAACTTCGATGGCCTCACTGATCCAGTAACGGTACTTTAGTGGTTGCTTTCCGTGCCTATGACCTTAGTGTTGTCCCAATCCATGAGATGGTTTTCCTTTTTTGTAGTGTCTGATATTGCAGACTTAGGCCCCATCCACACTAGTTCGTATTCGAGTCATTTTCTTTGCGGATGGAAAGAGGCTTCAGAGACGGAACGATCTGACACCGTGTGGATGCCTGAAAATGTTGACACGCTGACGTAGGATCCCTAGTTGCGTCCTTATTGGACCATGTCATTGTGACTTTCGCCTTCCTGATTCGCTGGGTTCGTGACATCAGTCATGTGATGCTATTGTGGAAAACAGTTTTAACAAACCATAAACAGACGGGAAACAGCATAGCTAAAACTACTTGCAAGTAGGCTATGGAAAACAGGAACAACTTTGGATGTCTCTACTCTCTCTCGCTTGCCATCTTTCTCGACTCAAAATCGGCTGCTGCAGCTTCAGACATGGTGTTCCACTTCTTGTTTTTACCGCCTACATGACATTGTGACGACTTGAGACCAGTCTAGTCATGTGACTAGCGTTTCAGGTGGTTTCACGTTACTTTGTGGATAGGAAAGGCTTTGATTGCGGACACAGAAACAACATGTCTGGACACAAATAGTTTCCGATACGGTGATTCATTTCAGTGTAAACGTAACCATAAACTGTTCTTTATCAGAAGTCCTAATTCACCTAATCAGATTATCTCGCATTTATTTCATTATGGGGATTTTTATTGTACAGAAAATACCTTCTATAAAAACAAGAATTTGCACTGTGAGTGGGTTCGCCTCTCCACAGAGCTGACCTATAACATGTCAAACATTTCATGCTGTGAAACATTTTACTAAACGCCAGCACCAGAAAACTTGCACAGTGCACTTTAAAAGGTGCTGTGTAACTTATAACTAGTGGTGGTGGGACTGTCGCCTGCTTGTCGCCATGGAGACGTGCCTAGAACGTTCCACAGTATGGCCATAAACTTATGAATCTCCATGGAGACTTGCAAGCCAAATTACAGATTAGATTCATGTCAAGGCGACCCCACTCACAGTTAGAATAAATTATTTTTCCTCAGATAATTTTGAGCAATAAATAACACAGTAGTAGACAGATTCATTTAAAGCCATACTGTGGACATTTAAACCAAAGCATTAACATCACCACGGAAACAAACAGGTCGGGGACTCCAGAAAAGTTACACAGTGCACTTTTAAATGAAACCATTCTCAAAAAAAGTAGCTGTCCAGTGTGAAACTTATCTGTTGAATATTCATGCTCTGTTATACAAAGCCATTGCTTCTGCTTCTGCTTTTGCTATTTTCTGCAGTGAAAATGTATAATTTGTTTGGGTTATGACACCATTCTTTGCGACATCAGTTTACAAACACTAAAAGCTTCTACATTACAGCCAAAACATTGTTCCTTATGCTTGTAAAAAAAAATCCCTGAATTATAAACAGCTATAGGAATGGAAATGAAGGGTGCATGTAAAAATTAATATTACATTTGCGTGACTTCCTCCGCTGTTTAAAAAGTAATGAGACTGAATAAAAAAGCACTCAACTTAATAGCCTTGAAATATTGGGCCCCTGTCTGCACTTCCAGGAAGCAGACACTGTTCAAATGGTTGGCAATATAAGCAGACTTTTACATAATGCCTCTGTCCATTTGATAACTTAATTGTTCACTACATTACGAGGAAGCTTTTACACAAATTTAGGGACAAAAAGATAAAATATAATAGCGGGATGTCTGACAAGTTTCAAGGCAAAGTTGGGGGAATTTTAATATATGCTTCGGTTGTTTACTCTGTTACACGGGAAAATATAAAACTCATTTACAAGAGTCGAGAGCAAGGCCAAACAAAGCAGTCCATTGTAGTAATTAGAAAGTTTTATTTGAAATGTTATGATGCAAAAAAATACCAAAAATGCTCTATAGGCCTGTTTAAATAATGAAATAGCGTCTTTTGTTTCTGAAGTTATGTGGAGGTACTAGAAGCTACAAAGGAAATACTGAAAAAATATACCTTAAAGGGCCCATGTTACACTATTTTCTGATCTTTGTTATAATGTTGTTTGCTTATCACAAATGGACCTGGAGCAGAGTCCTGCACGGGTCCATTTTTGGAGACCTGTTCCTGCCCGCCCCCATGCAGTACAGCACCACACCCGCCCGTTAACCCTTGATTATATCAAAGTTAAACCCACCCGGACCCGTTAACATTCCACCCGTTACCCGTCCGTGTGATAAATCGGAGTCAGCCCATTAGGCCAGGACTGAACCAGGACTAAACCTGGACTGAACCAGGACTGAACTAGGACTAAATAAACCAAGTCTAAATCAGTGCTAAACCAAATCTGAACCAGGTCTAAACCAGGACTGAACCAGGACTGAACCAGGACTAAATAAACCAGGTCTAAATCAGGACTAAACTAAGTCTAAACCAGAACTGAACCAGTGTCATTAGCATAAATATTAAAGTGCCGCAACTGCCGAGCCAATCACCAGGACTGAACCAGGACTGAACCAGGACTGAACCAGGACTGAACTAGGACTAAATAAACAAAGTCTAAATCAGTACTAAACCAAATCTGAACCAGGTCTAAACCAGGTCTAAACCAGGACTGAACCAGGACTGAACCAAGACTAAATAAACCAGGTCTAAATCAGGACTAAACCAAGTCTAAACCAGAACTGAACCAGTGTCATTAGCATAAATATTAAAGTGCCGCAACTGCCGAGCCAATCACCAGGACTGAACCAGGACTGAACCAGGACTGAACCAGGACTGAACCAGGAGCGCAGCCGTCGAGCCGATCAAATTTGCTGATGGTTTGTATGTAGTAAATACACTAAAGTCTCTCTCAGCCTGATTCATCGTTCCGGGAAAATACCGGGAAATGGTACTTGTTTCCAGGGCAATGGATATCCTGGATGGCGTCAAGGATTTTTGTCCCATTCGTTGTTCATTTGATTCATCTGATCTGCCCGTGTATGATCACTACCCGCTCGCATACCCGCTTGTAAAATTCCAGAATGTTAAAACCAGCCTGTTTCAGCAACTACTTGTGGGTACTCACGGGTACTTAACCCAGTGGAGGACTCTGACTTGGAGTTGTGTTTTGTTTCATTCACACAGTGTAAGACACAAATCCTGTGTATTTAGGAGTTCTTCTCTCAAAATCACTTTCTCTAGAAGCATTTGAACGATTTTAACTCTGCAATTTCAAATCTTTACTGAAAAAAAAAAAAGAAAAAAGGATGAAAAAACTTGAAAACTACAGCTTCAGGACATCACAAGTTGAAACAGAGCATTTGGAGATGTAGACAGGTTAATGATAAAGGACGACTCAAACATGTGTGAATGAAACAAAACACAACTCCGGGTTTGTTTTTGAAGAGGAGGAGCGTCGATTTCATATAATATCGGCCCTTTAAGGTGAACCTACATTGCAAAACAGATGTTTGACATTACTGCACATTCTTATCTCAAAACAACAAGGTAATAGAGATGGATTTGATAAAAAGCAACAATTATTTATCAACAGACTGAAGATAATAAAATGTAGATACAGTCAGATATGAAAAGGCAACTACGATATAGAATTGGAAGATAACGTGCTCTTTCTTTGTTATTTCTAAGCAGGTGTTTTGGCATCACCAAGCCGGGTTACAGGTCAGGTCCGTGGAGAGGCAACTCCTTCACAGTAAGAATAAAGAAAACATTTGTGAGAATAAAACCATCTGTACTGGATTTTGTTCAGTGCCACACCTTGGAACATTCCAGGCGAAACAAGAACATCTCCATGGAGACAAGCGAGTAATGTACCGTCCATCCGAAAAGTTACATAGTGAATATTTACGTAATAACACTGTACGTATTATAATTAGTCGATAGGCAAAGTATATCCCCATTGGAAATATATGGAAGTCTGTTTACATTTGATTGCCATTTAGCCTACACCCACTTTGCGTTTTTCATTATTTATTCTTTGTTTTGTTCTGGTACGTTCACACAACCACACAAGAAATCTTTACAAATGCGAAACTATTTTTACATGGCCGTAAACTGCAACAAATCCTGTTTCTATTTAAAATCCAAATCCCATTCCGGCTGTAACAAAACCTCGTGAACGCCTTTTGTATTGTGAGAAACAGTCTGGTCAGAGCGCTCCAACACAAACTTGTGGCGTGAATGTTGTACAATGTAGGAGTGTGGGCTGGGATATCCCCCTATGCTTTGGTTCAAATCACATCCAGACATTTTTCACTCGAAGCAAGAACACTGCGTCCTATCTCCAGCCCTGTTCATTTGCACAGTATACGCCCAGTGCATATTTAAGGTCAGTGTAACCCGTGGGGAAGCGCAGATATGGGATGATTTAAAGTGAGTATGGCAGGTTAGACTGCTAATTTCACCAAAACATAGTTAAACTTGACTGCTGGGAGCGTGAAGCCATGTTAGAATGTTGTTACCTCATCCAAAACAAACCCAGAGTTGTGTTTTGTTTTATTCACACGTGTTTGACTAACCCTTTTGTGATTAATCTGTCTACATCTACAAATGCTTTTACCTTTAGTTCAGTGGAAATTGGCAATTCCAGAGATGAAATCATACTAAGGCTGTCGAGATCACCGCACATGACCAACGTGACCCGACCCAGAGTCCTGCACGGGTCCATTTTTGAAGACCCTCACCCATTACCTGCCCGTGCCCGTGAGAAATCATATACGTATTAAAAGCATTCTAACTGAAGCATCCGTCGCAATAGGCCTACGAATTGAAAAGTTACGATTTCAAGAATTACAATCACGAAATGAAATGAAACGGTTACGATTTCTTCAGTACGAACACAAATTCATAGACGCGACTCGACTGTCATCACTTCACAGCAATTATTTACTAAAAAAACAGAAGAAATATTGATCGAGATGCCGCACACGCCACGAACTGAACCAAGACTAAACCAGGACTAACCCAGGACTCACCGTAAACTGCAATGTTGAACCGCTATACTGCACGGCAGGAGAAATTCCCTTACCGTGACAGACCTAAATCATGCAAATAATTCTCGTGGTATATGGAGTTTAAAAACACAGTGGCACGAGGGCGTAGGTTTGGTCTCAGCTTTGGTGGGGACATTATCAGATAACCCCCCCCTCCTTCATGAAATCAACTGGTTACATGTACTTACTTATTGGATGCTTTACCGGATAAGAGTGATGTAAAAGTTTGTAACAGCTTTTCTGAGGTCATGTCCGTACATTTTTCCATGGAATATTGTCAGTAGAGTCCAGCTGCTGACAGCGCATGAGTAGGGCTCCGTTTGGGAGGTGCACATGTGACAATCATCGCTCTTTTTCCGCAGTGACTCATTATAAGGCAATTTTAGTTGAAGATGAAGCCAAGTAAGTTTCTTTTGAAAAGTTTTTTTGAGTTTGGTGCGCAGCGTCTTCGCTCACGCCTGCTCAAACCGCCGTCTTCGGGTGCTGGCCCTGTCCTGCCGCTTCCCCAGTTTAGGCTCCTGGCTCCACTAATGACATCACTCTGTTGCAGCCAATGAAACAGCGGCAGGAGTAACCTTGTCCTCATATCACTGAATACATCTCAGAACATCTAATAAACAAAATTTGAACTAAAACATGTTAAATTAATACTATTGAGTTTGGAAATATATTGGAATGAATTTATATTTTTGTTTATTAAAATGAAATGTCAAATATTGGTAGGGACTATTTTGTCTTCCCCAAATATTGGTTGTGACATGTTCCCACTGTCCCTACGCCCTTGCAGTGGCATCATAAGGAACAGAGTGTTTTGTATTTGAGAGAAGAACTCAAGCCTAAATTTACATGTTTTTAGTGTTAAACAAATGGGAATGAAACAAAACCCAACTCTAGGTCGTTTTTTTTTTTTTTTGTACCAAAATGACTACGCAATGCTGCCACATCCTGCGCATATCACGATTAAGAAAACAAAACAGGAGAACAAAGTAGGGAGTAGTGGGCGTATGCCGGTGGCGGTGAAAACGGGAGTTGATTGGCAATGTGAAAATACGTGATTAAAGATTACTCAAACATGCACAAATCACTCCAAACACAACTCTGAGACGGTAAATGAGAAGGGGAAACAAGTGCAACATCCTGAAAACATTTGAAAAGTCGATTTTGCAAGATAGGCCTGCTTTAACTGATGTGAAACTGTGAGAAATATTTAAGCTACCACAGAGACTCACCCACCAAACCAAGTAATAATTGGAAAAACATGAAACCCGTCGTATCCGCTTTAAGGTCAGTGTAACCTATGGGTTCATTTAAAGCTCCATTTGGTCCAGTTTTCCATCTGTTAAATAGCCTCCCATTTGCTGCAGTGATATGGGAGGTATGTAAAGTATTAGGAGGTGGTTTGAGGATAAGGGGTCAAAGGTCGAGGTTGTTTACGAAAATGAGATCACCGATTTGCTAAAATGTTGTGACAGTATTTAAACTTTAAACTTTATGTAAACAAAAACAGCATCCAGCAATTTCTAAAAACACAAAATTACAGAATGTGCCAGATGTTTGTGGGAGCTCCTCCACTTATGTCAGAGTAAGAATTTCTAAACCAAACCAAATGTTCTGAACTTGGGAGTATAGATTCTGACAATAAGAAATGAATCCTAAGATGCTTTATTTGTATGTTAAAGGTGAATTGCGTCAAAAGAAACAGAAACGCACACCAAAATTCTTGTAGAGGTGCAAATGCAAGAGCAGCAAGACAAAAGTGAAAAAATGCATAGCACACTCCAATGTCTTTTTATTTTTTATTATTTATTTATTATTTTATTATTATTATTATGTTATTATTTTATTATTTATTTTTTTATTATCATTATTTATTTATTATTTATATTTTAGCTTTTTTAATTTTCAAAATAACGTTTCAGCAAAAAAAAAAAAAAAACCTTTGTCAGAAATTTTTCTTGCTTTGGACCACAGCACACAAAACTTTACTGGTAGAGAGTCCACCGCCTGCTTGTATGTCGATATCATTGGTTTGGGTTGGAATGTTCGACTATATTATGATTATAAACTGATTTATCACCATGGAGACGTCATCAGGCCAAGTTACAGGTCTGATCTGTGAAGAGGCGATCCCAGTAACAGTAGAAATGCACGGTTCTATGGTATTTTTTCAATTAAAAGACTCATAATGAAATAAATGGTGGATAAAATCTGGATTTAATGCTATACTATGTAAAATTCCGGGCAAAGATTTCCATGGAGACAAGCAAGTGGCCGACCAGAAAAGTTGCACAGTGCGCCTTTAATGTTAAGGGCAGAGGCGGAGCTCTCATTTTTCAAAAGTAGACAGGTGCTTTGGGCCCCCGAACCTGGAAGGGCCCCCAAACAATTGCCCTTGCCATCACCACCTTAGAGCAATTTGATTTTCTCTCAATATGACATTAAATGAGAGTAGTTTAATTTTAAACAAAAAAAAAAAAAAAAAACACCAGCAAAATAGTATCTGATTGTCAAAATTTTAATGGTCAAAACATCTCCCCTTTCACGTTAGAACGGACGAGTCAGCTTGACCCTGATTTGAATATAATCATAGCAATTTTATATATAATGGATGTAAACAAAAATGTAATTGTACTTGGTAAAAAAATTAAACTACTTTCAGCTCTTGTTGTCTAGTGGACTACCGAACTAATAAGACAAGTTTCCAATCCACCCTAATTCAAATAGAGATGTGCATGTCTTAAGACCAATAGAGAAAAACAAAGAATAACTATTAAAAAAATACACAAAAATAAAACAAACAATAAAACAGTGCATTACAGTGAGGGCCTCAAACTCAAGTTCGCCTAGGGCCCCCAAATTGTTAACTCCGCCACTGGTTAAGGCGTAAACACATCTCACATGATAAGTCTTTCCATTTCTATAATCAAATCTCGCAACTGTAAAATGTTGCTTTCAGATTTTGTGATTTCAGATTTATTAGGTTTTAAGAGGAGTTGATGAGTAAATGCATTTTACTTCTTTTCATTTCCACCTTGGAAAAGTAGTTTTTCCAGTTATAGTTTTTATTAAAAGAATTCTTGGCTGTAGTGATAATTCAAGGACTAAACAAGGACAAATAAACCAGGTCCAAACCACAAAAAAATCTTAATTATTTTCTTTCTACCAATTTTTTGACATTCACGTTACATTACATAAACTATTGGACGTTCTAGTTTCCATGTTGTAAAGCAAAACCACCGTTCTCACAGTAAGGATGCTTGTTTTTCTACATTTTTAGCGCTATAAAAACATGAAAACTAAAGTTAGTCCTTTCATTTTTCTCATTTTTAGGCTGAAATCCAAGCACTAAACCAGATCCAAACCACAACTAACTCTATGATCCACTGTTACATTCTACCAATTTTGACATGTGTTTTTAATCGTCAAGCTCAAAAACCATTATTCACCCGAAAAGGTAAAACGTCTCAATCCCCAGTGCTGAAACCCAAACTCTTTGATGATGCAAAGACATGACAGCCACGCTAAGTATCAGAAGGTATTTCGAGGATAGAGATCGTAGGTTCTGTTTACTGAAATACGCACCACGCTGAGCTCCAGAACCGAGTACAAAATATGACTCGAGTGAATAATAGACAATGGATTTCCAAACTAAACCCCCTTATTGGAGGACAGCCCAAATAGCAGAGGTGGTCAGGGTGTTCTGTTACTAAAATCCAAGCACGGCTCTGTAATTTGGCTTTGCGTATAAAGTCTTCGCTAATTGCACTCAGTAAGATCTCTGTGTCCTCTCTGTCTCACTCCTACACTGAACACACAGCTCACAGTTCAAATGATTGCGTTTCCATAATAGGCTTTTCAACCTTTATAAATATAGATCCGAAAAGAAATCGTCTTGGAAGCTACAATTTCTATAATCATATTTCATAATGCTAAAATGCTTTTTCCAGATGTTGTGATTTCAGATTTAGAAGATATTAAAGGTGCACAGTGGAACTTTTCTGGTGGAGGGTCTGTAAACATTGCCATGCTTGTCTCCATGGAGATGTTGTTGCATTGTCTGGAATTACCTGGTATGGCATTAAATGTAACCATCTTGCATTTACTCAATAACATGTTTTTTTATTGACTTAAAAACTTGCTTTCTAGCTGTGCATGGGCTCGCCTCTCCACAGATCTGACATGTAACTCAGTCTTGTAGTGTCGCCTGCTTTGTCCGTAGAGCAGACTTTCTGAAATAGTGGGGCGTCCGTCGGTGCGATGCCGGGGGCCCACGTGTGACCACATGGAACATCCTTTTTTCGTACTAGAATAAAGTGTAATTGCACATCCACTACAGTAGTTGGCAGTGACGCTCTCATTGTCAGAGTGTGCGGAGGGAGTATACGAGAAAACACGATGATGTCATGTCTTGGGCAAATAATAGTGTCTGTATCAACGTTGTCAACAGTTATCGATGTACGATATCAACAATCGTTATACAGCAGTACAACATCAACAATCGACATACAACATCAACATCGTCAACAGTTATCGGCGAGTTTTAACTTTTCAAAGGAACATTTTTGATCCTCAACATTCAGTGACTTAGAGTAAGACGATGAAGTCATGTCAAAACAATTAAATGCAAAACCTACTTCAAAATAAGAGGAGTTATCTTATGACAGACATATGCAACGCAACTGTCAACACAAACGAGCGGCCCCACTGACTTTTTGCTTTAGAGCCACTGTGCATGTGCAAAAAAGCCAGATGTAAACAAAAAAGTTTTCTCGTATTAGCGCTATAGTGTCGGGTTTTTTGCACCGGGCAAACGCACACACAGCACAAAGCAGAAGATATGAAGTTAAGTGAACAAACTGTATGTAAATTGTATGTAGAGCTCGGCTTCACTGTGACTACGGTGGGAAACGAGGAAAGACCGATGTGTTTACTGTGTCTAAAAATGCTGGCAGTGGACAGCATGAAGCCAAATAAATTACAGCGTCGCTTAAAGACATTACTCCCCAATCACTCTGAGAAGATGCCTCAGTTTTTTCCCCAAAAACATGCCGAATATCGCCAACAATCATCCCGCTTTGTGAATGCTGCTTCAGTAAACCAGCGAGCTCTGTTGGCGTCGTAGAAGGTGGCGTAACAAACAGCAGAGGAGCTGATTCTGCCGAACTATAACACAGACATCACCGTAAAACACGAGGACCGGAGAGCGGACGTCTCATGACGCAGGTGAGCACAACACGGAATAAGGATGGACACATACTGAGAGTTTCCCGGGAGTCGCTTCGGAGACACGACTAAAACGTTTGCTCTCGTATGTTGGCGACTAAAGGCGAGGGTGCGATTCGTTCACGTTTGGTATTGGTTCAGTCGAATGGGGGATGCAAAATGTTTTCTTCTTCCAAGGGGTTGCGTGACAGAAAATAACTGAGAAGCACTGCCTCTACCAGAAAATTTACACAGTGCATCTTTAAGAGTAGTTAATGGGTAAATGAATTTGGCTTTTAATTTCCGGTGTTTTTCAAAAATCCAGGCACGACTCTGTAATTTGGCTTTGCGTATAAAGTCTGCACTAATTGCACTCGGTAAGATCGCTGTGTCCTTCGCCTCTCACTCCTACACTGAACACACAGCTCACAGTTCAAATGATTGAGCTGCCATAATAAGCTTTTCACCCGTTTTAAATATAGATCCGAACAGAGATTGTCTTGGAAGCCGAGTTACAGACAGTCAAACATTTACTGTGAATATGAATCAGGCTATTTTGGTCTGGCTTTAGTTTTCCTACAGCAGGAGAGGATTCAGGCTCTTTGAGATGCAAGAAGAGATGGGCAGAGTAGTAAAAGTAGCGTTACTTCAAAATATTATTACTCAAGTAGAAGTACAAAGTAGTTGTCCTTGAAACTGTAAACTAATGAAAAGTTAAGGTAAAAAATGAATTGGGAAAAATACTGCTGAAGTAAGAATAACTTAAAGGTGCACTGTGTAACTTCTACGGTGGAGGGTTTGATTCTTGCTTGTCTCCATGCGTTTTATTTCTTAACCTGAAGTGTTCTAGTCTGATTCATCAGCGTTTGACCTCGCAGCATAAGGATTTGTTCGCTCCACAGTATAGACAGGTACTTTTTATAATTTAACCAATCGCTGCTATTTGGTCGCGACACATGAAGAGGATGTGACAAAGTGGGCCTTCGTCTCATTTTAAATTCATGTTAGTTTATGTTAAACATTTTTATTTTAAAATGGGACTTGCTTTGCTTTGGGAGTTACCTGGATACTCACCTGAGGGGAGGTATTTCCTTCTGGGCGGGGTATAAAAGCAAAGCAGGTTTCACCAATTAGGGAGAGACTTCTGTGCAGGTGTTTGGTGTTTTGCTTTGAGTTACTTATTTTTTGTCTATTTGTACTTTCGTTGGTGTTAACTAAAAAAGTCTGTTTTAAAATAAATGTTGTCTGGTTAAGGACACTTTTTTTGTTGCATCTGCCTCCTACTTTGACCAGCTTCGCCACAGGGGATAACTGGTATATTAAGCTTTTCCCAAATTCCGTAGGAAGAAGGACAATAATGTCTTTCCCCTTGATAAAATTCACCAAATATTCTCTTTGTTCCAGCTTTAAATCGTCGATCTCAGGAATCGTTGCCAACACAGAATATATGGCTCTTTGCTGATTGGCTGGTGTCCGGACTCGCAGTTTTTGGGTTTTTTTGAACCGTCTAGTGTATTCCGATTCCTGACCTAGTCACTGGACAGAAATGAAAGTAAGAGGAGGCACTAGGTGGCACCAGCCTGGCCAGAAGTGTTCCACAATAGGGCATTAAACATACTGTATGTCCCATTTATTTGTTCAGTCACAAGTGTTTACCAAGTTTATTTCTATACTGTAGAATAATCAAGACAAAAAAGTAATATATCCATGGAGACAAGCAAGTGGTGGAAAAGTTTTTTGAAGTGAAAGCAATTGGAAGGACTAAACATTAAATAAAGCACAAAATTTGGTGTTTTTAAAGAACAGACACAAAATGAGACAAACTAAATCATATCTGAAGGAGCAGAACCAGAAACACAAATGCTCAAATCATTTCATATTGTCAACGTAAAACTTTTGTCACTTGTAGATTTACTCACAGTGGGAAGAGGAACCAAAACTTTTCTTGAGTAAGAGTACTGCTACTTCAATAAAAAAATAACTACAAAAGTACTTTGAAAACTGATCTTTGGTACTGCACTTTACATCAAAATTATGCTGTGTTTGTTCTTCTAAACTTAATTTGTTTATTTTCTACAACAATAAAAATCTTGAATCTTAAAAAGCGTGAAGAGTAAATATAACCGACTACTACGACCCACCTCCGATTATAACATTACTGCAGCACAAACAAACTGAAAACCAGCTTAGCGTAATTGCCGACATCTGGATCTCATTTTGGGGTTTTGGGTCCCACCATCACGAGCGCCATAACATCTTATTTGGACGTTTTGAGCCGTGCGTAGACTGTTCACTGAGCGCGTATCCGGCTGTAAACACGGGTTACGCTCGTCTTAAAGGGGGATGACACGCTTAAAGAGGAGGACACGCATAACTGGGACGGCCGCAGAAACAAAACAAAGCCACCAACATGTCTCTCTGTTGTGTCAGGGCTGATCGGAGGTGACAGTGTGAGCGAGGAATGTTGTTGGTGTTACTGTGACCCATAAGAGAAAGACGGAAACGGCCACGACAAGCAGGAATTCTACTTATTTGACAGTGAAATATACGGTGGCAGGGCTATAACTAGAAAGGAGACTGTATATTATTTTAGTTCTGGGGTAAATTCCTTTTGAACACTTCTCTAAAGCTTAAAAGGTGCACTGTGTGACTTTTCTGGTGGGGGGTCTGCCACATGCTTGGTTGCTTCCCCGTTACTGCATTGAACTTACTGCTTTTATTCAAGCACTTGTGTTTTAAAGGTCTCATATTACAGAAAATGGAGCTTTTAGAATCTGTGTATCATTCTGTGGGGAAGCTGGCCAAAGTGGTCGAAGTAGGAGGCAGATGACACAAAAAAAAGGTGTCTTACGCAGACAAAATTTATTTTAAAAAACAGACTTCTGGGTTTAACCAACAAAAATAGAAATAGACAAAAAATAAGTAACTCAAAGCAAAACACCAAATACCTGCACAGAAGTCTCCCCCTAATTAGTGACACCTGCTTGCCTTTTATACTCCGCCCAGGAGGAAGTACCTCCCCCAGGTGAGTAACAATTCCAGGTAAAGCAAAGCAAAAGGTGTCTTTCCAAAATCAAAATGGTTAACATAAATTAAGGTGAGTTTAAAATAAGACAAAGGCCCACTTTGTCACACATTCGTTCATTTGTTTTTCAAAATAAAACTAAAAATAAGAAAATGAAAAAACAACCATTTCCCGTTTGTATGATTTAAACTGCGATGCCGGAGTTTTGCGCCGCATATGGACTGAATCAAGACTGAACCAGGACTGAAGCAGGACTAAACCAGTCTCAGTTCTGGTCTGATCCTGGTCCTGGTCCCGGTCTCAGTCCCGGTGTCAGTCCTGGTCTGGTCCTGGTCTCAGTTCAGCGCACCTCTGGGCCTGTCTCGACACTCAGTCCTGTTTAGTCTTGGTTTAGTACTGGTTTAGTTTTGGTTTAGACCTGGTTCAGTCCTGGTTTAGACCTTGTTTAATCCTGGTTTAATCCTGGTTTAGTCCTGCTTCAGTCCGAATGCAGTACAAAAGTCCGGCATCGCAGTTTAAGTCACTGAAACGGGAAATGACTGTCATTCTTTTTTTTTCCATTCTTCATTTAATCGAAAGCTGAAAAAATTAATCATTATCCGTTTTTTCATTTTGGTTTTACAGACAAATAATGAAGAAAATACTTTTTTTCATTTCTTATTTTTGGTTTTATTTTGAAAAATGAATAAAAGAATGATACACAGATTTTTTTAAGGCATTTTATAATGTCGTTACCTCATCAAAAACATACCCGGCGTTTAGTTTTGTTTCATTCACATGTTTGAGTAATCCTGCATTATTATTCTTACATCTCCAAAACTCAAAACGCTCTGTTCCACCTTGTGATGTCATGTAGAGGTAGTTTTGCCTTTAATTCAGCAGAGATTGGCAATTCCAGGGCTGAAAATATCGAAATTATTCTAGTGAAGGTGTATGGAGTTTAAAAACATGAGGTAGAACAGAGGGTTTTCAGTTTCAGAGGAGAACTTGGCTTAAATATTCTGGATTTGTGTGTTAAACATGTGTAAATGAAACAAAACAGAACTCTCAAATACTGAATTCCTCTCTAAAAACTCCAAAAACATGGTCCTTTCTTAAAAATAACCACAATCAAACTTCTACTTTTTGAGTTTCGAAGAGCAAAAACATCTCGTAAAGTAAAGTTATCGAAAAGGGAAAGGTCTGTGTCCATTTATCACCTGCAGGTCCTGATCCGGTGCCACCTTCTCGGGGATTAAACCGCATCTGACAGTGAAAAGTCCCACTCAGGCAATACAGAGGGGACGGCGAAATGAAAACAAATGAGCTTTTAAAACCTAATGAAGGATTTAACCTGAATCAGGCCCAGGTGCTGAGGAGAGGAGCAGAGAGCGGAGACCTGTGTCAACGCGCCAGCCAAAATGAAATCGATTGTGTTTATTGAATACAAATAGACTGTATGGAGGTCTAGCTAAAGCTTTTTGCAACGGGATGCTTCCTCTTGCTTCTAAACGCGGATTGGAAATGGCAAATTGAGCCTTATATTACTGCAATCGCGGTAAAGAAAAGTTTTAGATGGATTATGGAAGACACCAATGAATCTGTGTGTCGTTCGTTCATTCGTTTTTCAATATAAAACCGAAAATAGGAAAATGAATAAACAACAATTTTCTTCATTATTTGTCTCCAAAACCAAAATGAAAAAAACGGATGATTTGTTTTTTCAGTTTTCAATTTTGTATTTAAATGAATAATGGAAAAAAACTGTGATGCCAGACTTTTGCGCCGCATATGGACTGAACCAGGACTAAAACAGGACTAAACCATTTCCAGTCCTGGTCTGGTCCCGGTCTCAGTCCTGGTCTAAATCATGATCTGGTCCCGGTCTCAGTCCCAGTTTCAATCAGTCTGGTCCTTGTCTGGTCCCGGCCTCAGTCCTGGTCTAGTCCTGGTCTGGTTCCGGTCTCAGTCCCGGTTTCAATCACAGTCTGGTCCTTGTCTGGTCCCGGTTTCAGTTCTGGTCCTGTTCCCGGGCGCAGTCCTGGTCTCAGTCTGGTCTGGTCCCGGTCTCAGTCGCGGTTTCTGTTTCTGGTCCTGTTCCTGTTCTCAGTCCTGGTCTCAGTTCTGGTCTGGTCCCGGTTCTCAGTCCCGGTTTCAATCACAGTCTGGTCCTTGTCTGGTCCCGGTTTCAGTTCTGGTCCTGTTCCCGGTCGCAGTCCTGGTCTCATTTCTGGTCTGGTCTCGGTCTCAGTCCTGTTCTCAGTCCCGGTCTGGTCTCAGACCTGTTTTAGTCCTGATTCAGTCCTGGTTCAGTCCGGCATCGCAGTTTAAGTCAAGTAAACCCCCCCCCATTATTCTTTTAAATACAAAATCGAAAACTTAAAACACACATTGTTATCGTTTTTTTTTTTCATTTTGGTTTTGGAGACAATGAAGAATACAGTTGTTTTTTCGTTTTCTTATTTTTGTTTTATGTTGAAAAACGAATGAACGAATGATACACGGATTCCAATGGACATTTTAGTGTTTGATTTTAGTTATATCCTTGAAAAAACAAACAAAAACGAAGTGAAAAATCTGAAAATATGCCTACCACTTAGCAAAACATATTGTTCTTATTGTATATATTTATTTTTTACTGAACTGAATTTAGCTAAGCACAGTTTAAACACCAGACATACTGTTTGCATTTTTATTAGCTCGAGTTATAATCCCCACAGCAAACTCTTTAATTGCTAATGTACTGTATATTTGATATGAGCAGTTCATTATCCTTTGTGTAATCACATACTGACACGACGTTTTCTATAGCTGCTTTATATTTTTAACTTTTAACTCCTCTATAAAAGTTAAAGGTGCATTATGTATCTCTTTTTGGTGTTCGGCTGCTAAGAATGTTCCACACTATGGCAATAATGGCATTAAACTTACAGGACCTGACCGATATATCTGTTACCTGATATTATTGGCCGATATGGGCACTTGGTCTTAATCTTCCCGATATTGGCCGATAGTCCACATGGGCGTGTTATACCTCGTTATAAAGCTTAGACTCTCTATATTATGTCAATTTAAGCCAATTTACAGACAGATAAATGTCCTAATATGTGGCGCCGAATCAGTATTTATCTGCAGAGTAATTTGTCTGTGTGCGTGACGCCGTACTGCCCCTGAACGCACCCCCAGACTCACGTCACTCACATACTCGTGTTTACAAAACCCATGTTTGCAACACTGAGGCGCTGCTTTAAACGCTCTGATGTCGGATCCACGATACTGACTATGAGATAAATTTAACTAACAGTTTAGACCAGCAACAAAACTGCTGCTTGTTTTTATCGAACTTATTTGTGCAGACTTGTGATCTGAGAGGAGCCTGTGTGAGCGGTGAGTGTTGTTGGTTTTGAAGCTACTTTTGGTTCTTTTTCATTGGTTATCACTTGGCTGCTGCAGCTCCCACACATAGACAGTCTGTTTTCTTATACTGGCCAAGTGAAAAGTGACTATAGTGGGTGCACATGATACTGGACATGCATTGATATGTAAATGAGCTGTGAATAAAGCTGTGAATGATCAGCATTTACGCATATAATTAATTACATCTTCATTGAGAGCAGATGACCGATCCTCCAATACAAACGGGTCCGGTCAAGTGGTAACGGAGGGAAACAGGGGCAGATTTTTTACATTCAAATGTCTCTTATTCAGAAACTAGAGGGACTATTGAAATAAGTAAAGTATCAGAATGTAGGAAAGAGTTACACTCCAACAGGGTCAAGTTAAACCTGTGATATTCTTTCAAGTTGTTGACAAAAATTTTTAAAACTCATGTCGGTAACAAAGGGAATGAAATATGCAGCACTTTTTGGACAATAAATACAAACGGTGATAACTAGTGGTTCTCACTTACATATCCTTAACAAACTGGTTTGAATATTTGCTTCATATAGTTTTCTAACATATGGTTCAAGATTAGGTTAAAAAACTTCTTACTTTTTAAGTAATGAGATTTTTTATATTAAGAAAGGTCATGGTAACGGAGGGAAAACTGTGCAAGCAAGTAGAAGGTGCATGATTTTACATAATTTGTCGCTTTTTTCTTCCGAATACTTTTATACTTCAAAATGAAAGGAAACTATTTCTATGAAATATGTCAGTCCTTCCAAGCAAGTTTTTATCATTTTAAATACTTTTTTTTTTTTTTTATCACGTACCTTCATCAACAGTTCAAAGATGGAATAACACAAGATATGATGAAATACATCCATTTATTTACATGATTTTCAGGTCTTTGAAATTTGGGAAATAATTTTTGTTCCATGTTTCATACATGGTCTGTTTAAAACATATGTAACTTTAGAACCAAAAATGGTACAGAAAAAAAGGTAAACAGTTTCATAAACTAGAGTACATATGTATCTGTTCAATACATTTTTATATCAGATGCATTAACTTGAATTTTTGGCCTTGCTGTTTACTTCTGCTTGACCGAGCCCAAATGTTACACGGTGCATATTTAAAAAAAAAAAAAAAAAAAAAAAACAGGTTCAATCTCACAAAAACAATAACTAAATAAATAAAAAAGAAAAATAAATAAACAGTTTTATACACGATTTAACACTTCAGGTTGGAATTAGAAGTGGCATCAATTTCATTCACAGTGGGGGTCTGGAGTTTGTTCCATTTTTATTTTTGGTATCCCCAGTTTCAAAAATTTGGAAATCATTGCACTACACTACATTTATTTTGTATTATTATGTGCAGCACTTGTTTTCTGTCTTTTTATCTTATCTTGTTTTGAAAATGTGCCAAAAAATGTGGATTTGCCCTAAGTTACTGTCCACTTTTTGCGTTACCATAACATGATCTGCACCGGAGCTCTGTAGTTCCCAGTCCATTTGCGTTTCCTGTTCTGTCATCACACAAACATTTGCCGTGGCTCCTCCCCTTTCCTCTTCCAGCGTGGCCTTGCCTTTGGTATTTACTCACGCTTTTCCTGGGGTCGTCGTGTCAGCCTCCGTAACCGATGGGAACGTGCCGCTTTCCAGTGTTTTGATTGGACGGAGGGAACATGGGAATGAAGGGTCGGGCATCCTCTGGGCTCCCTACCCAAAACACTGGACCCCCCCGGCTTCCTAAATACTATCTTACACTGCAAAAAAGCACGTACTACTACCTACATGAGTGAAGTGGAGTGAATTCAAGTCAGTTTATGTTGATTTGAATAAGTTACACGAGTTTACATTTAGATAATAAACTTTTTCATAGTTTGGATAGTCTTCAACTCATATTTTTTCTCATTTCAAGCAAGTAAACCAGTCAAAATTGAGTATAAATTACTTAATATTCTCTCTAAAAGCTCCCCTGTGTATTTTTTTTTTTTAAAGAAACAAAAATAAAAGCATAAATATACAGCGTGTCCCAAAAGATTTGAGTCATTTTATCATTTTAAAAGCAATTATCTTCAAAACTCTTGGGTGACTGTGTGCAAAATGACTTCTCAACTTCTCTTTGGGAGTGAATGACATGTCTCAACCTGAAAACAAGACAAAAATAAAACATTAAATATAATATCTTGAGCTTTGTGTACACTTTCACTGCAAAAACTAAAATCTAGCCAACTTAAGATGACTTGAATTAAGAAAGTTGAATCATGATTTGAGTAAATTTCACTTGACAAGTAAAATTATCTGCCAATGGAACAAGACTTTTTGTATTTACACTATGAAAATACATCTTCCTACATTTAAAGTAAGAAAAACAACAACTTTTAGCACTCAAAATAAGAAACAAAATCGAATGTTAAGAAAATCACACTTAGATAATTTTACTTGTTACGTTGAATCTACTCAAATAAAGTAAAATGATCTTAATTTAAGTCATTTTAACTTACCTAGATATTGTTTTTTGCAGTGTTCTGTGACAATTTGAGGTTATTTCAACGAGAATTGCCAAAATTATTGACCTGCAAAATTATGTCAAGTTATTTGGGACACTCTGTATATTTGGATGTTTCTGTTGCGATGTAAAAACACATGTATCCTCCTTGTGAGAGGGTTTGTATCTCCACAAAACTGACTGGTCTTGTTTTCATGCAAATGTTGTTTCTTTTGCTTTAATATCCCACAGTCGGGGTTTATGGAGAACATTACAAAGTATAGTTTTAATCTTCTATGTCCATGGAATCACTTAGGCTGCGTTCAGTCTGCAGGGCTTAATGCTCAATTTGGATATTTTTTTTGTGAAATCAGATTTTTTTTGCGAGGTCGTTCACATTTCCAATTAAATGTGACTTGTATGTGATCTCCAGTGAGTGATACAGTTAAGTGAACTGCGTTTAAACGCCCGTAACAAAATGGAGTATCCGTTTCTTGACATAATCACAAATGCGCAAAAAATTAACTTAAATCACATAAACAGGAAACGTGAGCTCTTTAGCATAAGAGCTAAGGACACAATCTCCCACAATCCACTGCGCAGATTCTTCATTAAAATCTTCTGCATAAATAAACAACTTTAGACGAGCCACATCAGCCCGTGATCAGATAATTCAGCTGTGATCAATTTGTTTACGTTTTACAGAAACGAAACCCGTTTGGCTAAAACTGTTAGCGGCGATAAAACAACTCGTCCTGCGCCGTTCAGTTTTTTTGGACTAAATGAACGACTCTGTGGATTATGTGTGTTATTTCTGTGACAGAAGAGGCGCTAAAGTTCGTAGTAAAGTTCGTCAGGTCGTAAGTGCAGGTCTACGAGTGCAGTCGTACGAGTGCAGGTCGTTTTACGTGTCAGGTTTAAGCTCTTTAACGTCATTTCACTCGTACTTTATTTATGTTGGTCAATTTATTTATGTGACTACTGTTGTGGTGAAAGGCTGGAAAGTGTCTTTTGGACGCATGCGCACTCACTTTATGTTGCTAACACTGCGTTACATGCCACAAGTAACCCGGTTACTTTACCAGCTTTTCTATAACCGGGATTGCCATAACCGGGTTACTGAAACCGGGTTACTGCGTATACATGCACCATCAAGGGGATACTCAAAAAACCCGATCATAACCGGGTTACTGATGTGCATGTATACGCACTCAGTGTGAACTTTAAACGCCCCAAAAGTGTCCCGCATGCGCTTTGGAGGACACAACAACGTCACACACAGCGAGAGTGCTCAGTGTTTAGGGAAGTCACCTAAACGATGGGCTTGTCTCCCGAAATACGGTCCAGTTCTTCGTAAAATGAACAGGTAACACGTCCGCTTCGTTTGTTTAAGTCTTTACCCTCCTTGTATTTGGCTCACAGGCTTTTTATTTTTTGTTGACATTGGAGCCTGTAGCCGCGCTCGGACATTTCTTTGGCAATCATTTCAAAAAACGCCCGATTCTGATAAGATGCCTCCAATTTGGCCTGAAGACAGCGATCCTCCCAAATATTAATTATCTTGGTAACCTCACTTTCCCTCCATTGACTGGACTCCGAGCCTGACGTGTAGGTGGGATGAATGCGACCTGGCCGTTCAGACTGAAGTCACACGTCAAAAGATTGAATATGTACCACTTTTAGGAGCACATATCCAAGTGTCCTGGGTCCCATTTGAAAAAAATCGGATCTGTGTCGTTCAGACTGTCATTAAAAGTATCAGATACAGGTCACATAGGGACGAAAAAATCAGATTTGGGTCACTTTAGGCTGCAATCTAAACGTAAACTTAGATGACATACCACCTCCAGAAAGTTACACAATGTTGTTTTAATATAATCCGATCATAAATCTAATTGGCTTGAAGAAAAATGTTAAAATCAGTTCAGAAATCTTGCATCAAGTCACTCACTCACTAAAGTAATTCAGACTAAAACGGCACCATCTCATTAAAGCTGCTTAAACTGTTCCTTGTTTCAAACTAATTTAACTGCAGTTTAAGTAAGAAATTTCACTCGTTTGTGCTTAAATTACAGATAATTAAGAAGGAAAATAATTCAAAATGTTCAGCTGATTTAACCATGACTAAGGATTCTTGTAAAATCTACTCACATCCAGATAAATATGATCTGTTTTATGATATTGTTTTTTAGATGGAGTCGTATATGAGCACTGACACACACTTTTGTAAACACAGACTCACGGCTTTGGAGTTAATGATTCAGTGAGAATCACACAAACACCTGACACTCACCTGCTTCACCTGACAGCACCTGCCAACCACCTGCTCCTGCCAAACATCTGTCCCAGTCTGACCGTGGACCCTGGACTTAGACCTGGTTTAGTCCTGATCTAGTCTTGGTCTAGTACTGGTCTCGTCCTTGGTCTCGTCCTTTGCACTTTGTGTTGCATTTTTTTGTATGAAAAGCGCTCTATAAATAAAGTTTGATTGATTGTTTGGTTCTGGCCTAGTCCTAGTCTAGTCCTGGTCTAGTCCTTGTCTAGTCCTTGTCTAGTCCTTGTCTAGTCCTGGCCTAGTCCTGGCCTAGTCCTGGCCTAGTCCTGGCCTAGTCCTGGTCTTGTCCTAGTCTCGTACTGATTTTGTCTTGGTCTTGTCCTGATTTCATCTTGGTCTCGTCCTGGTCTCCTCCTGGTCTTGTCCCGGTCTAGTCCTGGTCTAGTCCTGGTCTTGTTCTGATCTCGTCCTGGTCTCATCCTTGTCTAGTCCTGGCTTAATCCTGGTCTCGTCTTGGTCTAGTCCTGGTTTCATCCTGGTCTCATCCTGATCTTGTCCTGACCTAGTCCTGGCCTAGTCCTGGCCTAGCCTTGGTCAAGTCCTGGTCTCATCCCGATCTCATCCCGATCTCATCCTGGTCTTGTCCTCGTCTCATCCCGGTCTAGTCCTGGTCTAGTCCTGGTCTTGTTATGGTCTTGTCCTGGTCTTGTCCTGGTCTAGTCCTGGTCTAGTCCTGGTCTAGTCCTGGTCTAGTCCTGGTCTTGTCCTGGTCTTGTCCTGGTCTTGTCCTGGTCTAGTCCTGGTCTAGTCCTGGTCTAGTCCTGGTCCTGTTCTCGTCCTGGTCTCATCCTGGTCCTGGTCTAGTCCTGGTCTCGTCCTGGTCTCGTTCCAGCCTAGTTATGGTCTCGTCTTGGTCCTGGTCTCGTCCTGTCTTAGTCCTGGTCTCATTCAGGCCTAGTCCTGGTCTTGGTCTAGTCCTGGTCTCGTCCTGATCTAGACATTCTTTCTTTCTAAAATACAAGTCATAGATTTTCATTTAGTTTTTTTATTGTTGAAAATGTGTGAATGACATTTTAGAATTTTTCGTGTACAACCAGAAATCAGACGTTTTTAAATTATGGCAAATTTGTACAGGAATGTGAAGTTGGAACAGAATGTCTTGACCTGGTTTAGTCCTGGTCTAGTCCTGGTCCTGGTAATCACCTCCTGTCGTATTGTTTTACAGTGTACATCCTCCCAGTCGTCCCTTATGGTATTTCCCGCTCTGGGCTGCAGCCTGTTACCGCAGTTAACCCCTCGCGCTCTGGACCTGAGAGAGGAAAATGATGTCAGCGGATGGGGGCGTGACCTTTTGCAGCCGGGCATCATGGGAAGAAGTTTAAAGCGTGGTGACAGAGGGGCCTCATGGGTAATGGCTCTGCAGGATCCGTGCGCCTGATCTGTTACACCGAAGTTCAAGCGCAGGATAGACCAACATGTGAGGAGAGGTGGAGCGAGGGAGGAGAGAGGGAAAGAATGTGGCCAAAGATAATAACAATACAGATAAATGCCCTGAGAATTTAACATATTTTCAAAGTTTTAACGAAGTGGTACATTTTGTTTATCTCAAGTGATTAAAATAACACAACACTAAACTTAATTCTGAAGTAAGTGGGTGGTTTATTCTGATTTTAAAGCTAAATTGATTTATTTCTCGATCATGTAAACGTTTATTCTTCTTAAAAATAGTTCCGGTCGTTCAGCGCATGCTCGTTGGGTCGCCCTTTTGACGCGATTCGGACAATCCAGCTCCAACAGACCTCACTTCGGACTTTCATCCACTGCTGAGAAAATTTACATGCTGCACCTTTAACACTTACCTGCATGACCTTATGTTGATCTATAAGGAAAATTTACAACAGATCACAAAAGACTACAGTATTTTTTTAACTTTAAGTCACTCCGGAGTATAAGTCGCACCAGCCAAAAATGTGTTAGAAGAAAGAAGAACAAAACATATATGGGAAATATAAGTTGCACTTTTTAGGGGAAATTTATTTGATCAAATCAGAGACCAGGAACCGACGTTTCATCTTAAAAGGCAAGTTACAGTACTAACAATAGAACAGAGAACAACAGACTGTTAATGTTACATATGAACAGTTCTTCAGACTCTTCATCTCACTCCAGATCACTAAATCCATTGAATTTTTCATCCTCAGTGTCACTTTTGAGCGACTCCGTGACCTCCAGAGGTAAACGGGGTGCAGCTTCCTCTTCTGTGTAGCTGTCATCAGACTCAGCATCAGTTCCAGCACCAGTTAGAATTATTCCGGCCTTTCTGATGGTTTCTGTTGTCACTGAAGTCCAGGCTTTGTCGATCCATTCAATGACTTCCAGGAAAGTTGCATGGCGCATCGTCCCGGTTACTCTGAAGCTATAGTCTCCATCCTCGCCTTTCACCAGTCCCGCATAAGTTTCTCGCTCACTCCAAACTTTCTTTCTGCTGCTCGATTACCGTTTTGGGTTGCAAATTTCTGTACTTGCAGCAGGACAGCGGCTCTTTCTGCAGGAGACATGCGCAGTAGAGCCAAGTGACAGTGGTACAGGAGTAATAGGAGCAGCAGATACTGGCACAAAAACCTAGAGCGCCCTCTGTCGGCTGTCTGTGTGAAAATTTTAATATACAAGTCACATCGGAGTATAAGTCACCCAAACCATGAGAAAAGAGCGACTTATAGTCCAAAAAATATGTATAAGAATAGTCAAAGTGAGCCTAGATTATGCATATCTTACATAATTATTTAAGTTTTGATTCATTTGGTGTGGGTTTAAGAAGACGCAGGCCACATGTTCCTCTTATGGAAAACTCCAGCCCAGCGCTGCACTCGAGGATACCCCTATAGTCTCCACGTATATCCTTGTGTGAGACATTGATTGATGCTGACGTAGTACAGATGGGCTCTCCCGTGTAAACAAAGGAAACACGTTACTAAAGAAGGACTGTCAGGTCAAGGCTACATCCACTCACACTTTACATAACAGGCACGTGTGTATAATATTAAAGGAACTCTTTGTAACCTGCGCTTGTACTATTTAAAAACAAACGGTATAACGATCATTCCTGAACCTGCTGCCAGTGCCTAAACCTGCACAGAGAAGAAAGAAAATATAATAAATCTACTTTAGAATTGTTATTATAAGCTACATTTGATTGAAACATGTTTAAATTGTATCCATGGACACATATAAGTCAAGTTTATGAAATTTTAAATCAAAATCTTACATACAGCTCGTAAAAGAGACATATAATTTTGGTTTATATAATATTAAAGGTCCTATATTACGCAAAATTGACTCTTGTGAGCTTTAAGTCATGTTATAATGTTGTTACCTGCTCAAAAACAAACCTCGAGTTGTGTTTTGTTTCATTCACATGTGTTTAATTATTAGTCTGTCACATGCTCTGTCCCACCTTGTGATGTCATGAAGCGGTAGTTTTCAAGTTAACAGCAACATTTTACCTTTAGTTCAGAAGAGACTGGCATTTCCTGGGTTAAAATGATCCAAATGATTCTAGTGAAGGTGTATGGAGTTTAAAAACACAGGGGAGCACCTGTACTACCACTTAACGTCACAAGGTAGAACAAAGCTTTTCTGTCCGAGAGAAAAACTCGACCTAAATAATTTAAATACGTATAGTTTGTGTGTTAAATGTATGTGAATGGAACCAAAACACTGTTATTCTTGTTGCTGTTCGGTGGGTCTGCTCATCACCTCTATATTGTTCATGGTTGGCCAACTTTTTTGTTTTTGGTTTGTCTTTTTCCCATAGTCACGTGACGTTGTCATGTGATTGATAATTCATTGTATTTAATGGCCCCTGTGTGTCCTGTTTTACCATTTTTCCCTGACTAAAACCGTCTTGCTGGTCGAAACGAGTTGGCGTCCCTTCATGTAATAAAGAACTTTTAATATATTCAGTCGGAGTGCCTCGGGTTTGTACCTTGCCCACTTTTACATTTTTTCAGTAAGGGTAACTTTCTGTTAAAAATTACTAGTTTAACCCTCGTAGAGCAACTGTACTTCTATTTTTTTAAACTCTTTTATGATCTAGTGAAGCGCTCTTACCTCTTTTCTTCATCTGACAACTCCAGGTATGTGTTGATGAGAACACGACATTATTATCACGGCGGTAAATTGGACTCAAATGCAACACAGGTACTCAGGCAAAACAAAGTCTTATTTAAATAACTGAAAGTGTCCTATAACAGGAAATGTTTATAATGACAACTCAGACTGAAAATATAACAGAGGAATATATGATATTAAATGTGAACGAAAATATCTTCCAAGACTGGGAAATACACTAGTAAAAAACACACTGGGAGGAAACTCAGGAACAGGGACAACAAACAGGGAAACTCAGAATTGCGGAAGTCACAAACAGATCAGATTCAGGGAATACGGGGTTTACAGATTTCGGGTTTTCAAATTTCAGGTTTTCAGGAGCTTGAATGTCTGTCTTAACAGGTTGACAATCTGGCAAAGACTGAGGGAGCAGAGGGAGTATATAAGACTGGGCCTAGGATTACAGAATGAGGGGCACTGTAGGAGGGAGGTGGCAGAACCGGATTACAGAAATGGAACTGGACTGGGGAAAAATGTAAACAAAAAGGCAGAACTGTGACAATTACAACAGATCAGAAAATTGTTTAAAATGGGCTCTTTAAATTATAACATATGGAGATTTTACATGTAGTTAATTTTCAACCAAAATACAGATATAAAACTGTAAAACAACAGCTTGGTAACAGAAATAGTTCCATTGAATTCCTCTTTAAAACTGCAGAAATCACAAACCTTCTTTCTTACATTTTTACTTTTTAAAATTTTAAATACTTATAAAATTTCACTTTAGGTCTTCAGGTTATGGATTTTCATTTTGTTTTTTATTGTTACGATGTTTAGATGTTTTTAAATGATTGCAAGTTTGTACAGAAATGTGGTAAGTGAAAACAAATATTTCCTGAGCATTCAATTTGTACTTCACAACAATACAGAAAATCCAAAATACAACTTTGAGTAAACAAATAATGAGGAAACTATTGTAACATGTAAAATTGTACATCGCAGATCCGCTTTAAAGTGCGTATAACTTTGCTGTAATCTTCCAGAAGGTTTTACTTATCACTGAGCTGCGAAAATCTAATTCAAAAGCATGTTTGTAGTCATAAACAATATCTTCAAATCCTAATTTATCAGATTAAGAAACACACCAAAAGCTGTGTAAGAAAACCAGGCTTATTCCGTGATTAAACAGCAACATGATCAAAATTAGACAGATCAAAGCTGCTCCCAGACTTAAAACTGAATACCAAATTACTCTCTGGAATTCATTTATTTTCTATTTTTTCTCTGGTATTACTTCAGCACAAATTGGCACCCCCCCCTCACTGGTTTTTATATTTATTATTACTTTTTTATTTTTATTTTTTTACACGACTTTTTATTTATTTATTATGACTCATTTGTAATCAGATAAGCTGTTTCACATTCACGCTGTGGGTCCCTTGTTGATTCGGGCTCTCGCTGGTTAATCATTCCCAGTGTGAGTGGCTGTCAGGGCCGCTTATATAATCGTCATTATGTCCATTTACACCACGTAAGGAGCTTATGTATTTTTAAAGCGGGCGCCCACGAGGAAAAAGCACCATAAAGCCCTCTCCGCTCTGTTCCTTCAGCTTTGCCCGTAAGGTGAAATCTGAAATATTGATCTGTTATGGATTGGCCCGTTATTACTGTAGCGTCCTGTATGTTTAAAAGGCCTATTATAAACATGTTTTCTGATCGATGTTGTAATGTTGTGTCATCATCACAAACATACCTGGAGTTGTGTTTTGTTTCATTCACGTTTCACACGCAAACCCTGCATTTTTAGGCTTCTGAGTTCTTTTCGCCAACAGAAAACACTCCTGCTTCAGACTGTGATGCCATGTGGTAATACAGGAAGTGCTCCACAGTGTTTTTAAACGCCACACACCTTCACTAGAATCATTTGGACGATTGCAACCCTGGAATTAGAGATCCGCTCCCGCCCGCGCCCGTAAAGAATTGTAATTTTCATTCCCGCCTCCGCCCGCATCTGCGATATTTTGTCCCGCTCCCAACCGCAAATCCTACAAGATGGGCATGTTCGTTTTCTTAAGCTCACACCTAAACACAGAGGAGCGGAAATAAACTGTTTAAAACAGTGTTTCCCAACTTTTTTTTTTTTTTTTCTGGGGACCCATATTTTAAAAGCCACAAACCTTTATGACCCAAGTTATTCATAAATCACAAAATAAAGGTGGATTTGAGCATGATTGAACATTAATGAGGATATTTTATTGTTGACTGAGTGATCGTGTCTCTCTGAACAATTAGTATTACTCAAGTTTTAAACAATGAAAAACATTGAACCAGCAATAAAAGGATCCATAAGTCGCCTATTTGGACTTTAAATGTAGCCCACTTATTTTTCTTTTCAACATTCAATGGAACCAGGAATATTAGAACAAGATAGTCAAGAAAATATTTGCAAAAAGATTAGAAATTATACAAAACATGTCTTAACATTTCAACATTTTGTTTGAGATCGATGGGCCTGTCTGTAGCTCGTTCCAGTTCAGGGTGCAGGAGGAGAGCGCAACACACATATCAGGCGCAGCAGTCAGTCTGTTTCTGTGCCTTCTTCTTTCTTTGTCTTCATTTTTGTGAGCACAGAAAATCTCATGTGTCAGACCTACATGCAGATCGTGACAAGGCGACCCAAAAAACAATCTCTCGCAACCCACCCAGTCTTTGGGAAACAATGGTCTAAAATGTGCGCGAGGTTAGACCACATCCACAAGTTTAGGCTGCTTAAAATGTTTTTATTAATGCCAAATATAATATCCAAAACAAATGATGTATGACAGGCTTACATTAATCATTTGTATATTTTACTTTACACTCATATTTAGTTTGCGGGACTGCAGTTTATCATCCCACCCACCCGTTTCCGCATTGTGCAGTCCTGCTCCCACCCTCGCCCACAATGAGCTTTGAAAATGTCTCCCGCAGTGCACTGTT